>NC_041395.2:248325733-248485733 GCF_900747795.2 Erpetoichthys calabaricus | reverse complement strand
TCCCGTGTAGGTGGAAGGCTGAAATTTGGCAGGCTCATTCCTTACAGCTTACTTACAAAAGTTAGGCAGGTTTCATTTCGAAATTCAAAGCGTAATGGTCATAACTGGAACATATTTTTTGTCCATACACTGTAATGGAGGAGGCGGAGTCACGTATCGCTTCATCACGCCTCCTACGTAATCACGTGAACTAAAAACAAGGAAGACATTTACAGCACGAGTCACACGCGGGAACGAAGGTAAATGACGTTAATTTTTCACTGTCTTTTAATACTGTGTAAGCATACATATTAACACATGTGCAATTAAACGTGTGCATTTACGGGGTGATTTCTCAGGCTTAAAAGCTCACCTTTTATCAAACGCGGGAAGAAAGGTAACTGACGTTGTTCACTGTCTTTTAATACTGTGTAACCATACATATTAACACATGTCCAATTAAACGTGTGCATTTACGGGGTGATTTCTCAGGCTTAAAAGCTCGCCTTTTACTAAAAAGGTAAATGCAAAACTATTTTCAATCAGTTTATTGAAACGCTCCCGTTAAGGATTGCAATAACATATTCGCGAGATAAAAGAACGAAGTAGGGGGAAATGGAGGAACAGCCGCAAACAGCGAAGAGCAAAAATTAATTAAACAATTGAGAACGGAGCGAGTTAAGCATACAAGCATGTTCATAAGGGAAACAAAGCACGGTGTAAAACGTAAGTTTCAATTAAGTTTATAGAAACGCTCCCGCTGCGGATTGCAATAACATATTCGCGAGATAAAAGTTTAATGAGAAGACACGAGGTATAAACTAACCACACGCCGTGGCGCAACGTTAGGGGCAACAGTTTCAACCAATCAGTTTATTGAAACGTTCCCATTAAGGATTGCAATAACATATTCGCGAGATAAAGGAACGAAGTAGGGGGAAATGGAGGAACAGCCGCAAACAGCGAAGAGCAAAAAATTAATTAAACAATTGAGAACGGAGCGAGTTAAGCATACAAGCATGTTCATAAGGGAAACAAAGCACGGTGTAAAACGTAAGTTTCAATTAAGTTTATAGAAACGCTCCCGCTGCGGATTGCAATAACATATTCGCGAGATAAAAGTTTAATGAGAAGACACGAGGTATAAACTAACCACACGCCGTGGCGCAACGTTAGGGGCAACAGTTTCAACCATTCTATGATCTGCTTCTCGCAACTGAAAGACGGTACATGGCGGATGTTAACCGACTTGCTGACCGCAACGTTAGGGGCTTCAACTATGGCGCTGACGCCACATCTCAGTGCCAACACTTTGCAGACTGTACTTAAAAGACACGCCCTCCTCACTGGACAGTTAAAAACACCAATCAAACTAACGATGACATCAAGTATTACCCAATCAAAAGTAGGAAAGGAGGCATCTTCATAAAATGCGTGTGGGATGATTTGCATGAGACGCTGCTTTAAAAAAAAAAATGATAAAAAAAATACGGGATAAATCCCGTCCAGTATTGATTCAAAACGGGACGCGCAATTTCATTCTCAAACGCGGCACGATTCCGTATTTTAAAGGACGGGTGGCAACCCTACAGTGCCAGGTAACCACCCATACAATCAGATTGTGATTCAGACTAGGAATGCAATGAATGTAATTACCCCCGATCTACATACAAGGCGAAAGTCTTGCAACATTCAAAGATGATGGTTTGGGATAAGTACACCATACAACATAAAAGAGCTTATGAAGCCTTGAACCGAAAAAAAGCAAGATCTCAGAGATCGTAAAAAAAAAAATAGGAGGTAATGTCGTTTTACTCGCTGTAGATTTTACTCAAACATTACCAGTTATTCCACGAGGGAGACCAGCAGATGAACTCAACGCGTGTTTAAAATCCATGCTTCTCCCACGCTCGGTTATATGTCGCGTGTTCTCGGGTAGGTGCACCAAAAAATTTATACATTTAAGCATGTAATGGGCAAACAAAAAATGAGGTATACCCGAAGGCACTGCAGTAGTACTTCCTGTAACTTTACTTCTTAAATGTTAATGTTTTACTGTTTAATAATTTATACGCTTCTTATATGTTGTTCAAATTCTTTTATCAAAATAACACTGACAGCGCAATGCACGATAACATGGACTGAATACACCATACGCATCCGCCCACGGCTGCCCTGCTGTGCACAGATAGGAGTTGATTCTACAATAAAATAAAATAAAGATAAAAAGAGTAAAACAATCATCACCCATAAAGCGCGTGTGTGTGTATATATGTGTATATATATATGTTGATATGTGGATGTGTATATGTATATATATATATATATATATATATATATGTAGATATGTATATATATGTGTATATGTATATGTATATATATGTTTATATGTGTGTGTGTGTATTTTATATATATAAAACACAGCAACACTCATAACAATGACAACACAATTACATTGCAAATCATGTTACGTTATTTTTAAAATGTTTCCTTTTTTTTTCATTCCCTCTTTAACACACTACTTCTCCACTGCGAAGCGCAGGTATTTTGCTAGTATATATATATATACAGTAATCCCTCGCTATATCGCGCTTCGACTTTCGTGGCTTCACTGTATCGCGGATTTTATATGTAAGCATATTTAAATAAATTTCGCAGATTTTTTGCTGGTTCGTGGATTTCTGCGGACAATGGGTCTTTTAATTTCTGGTACATGCTTCCTCAGTTGGTTTGCCCAGTTGATTTCATACAAGGGACGCTATTGGCAGATGGCTGAGAAGCTACCCAACCAGAGCTTGTATTACATATTAAATAAAACCCCTCAAATATATTGTGAGCACGGGGGCTGTTTGCACCCCTAGAGGATACGGCCTTTCATCAAAAAACGCTGAAAGATTACCTTCACGTTGCTCCCTTCCTTGCTGGGCTTACATGTGGTTGCTTTGTCAAGCGATATGCTTCCCGCACGGTGCTTCACATACTTAAAAGATCAAACAGCACGTATTGATTTTTGATTGTTTGCTTTTCTCTCTCTCTCTCTCTTGCTCTGACATTCTTTGCTCCTGACGGAGGGGGTGTGAGCAGGGGGGCTGTTCGCTCCCCTAGACGATACGGACGCTCGTACTAAAAATGCTGAAAGATTATCTTCACATTGCTCCCTTCCGTGCAGCAGCTTTGTCAAGCGACATGCTTCCCACACGGTGCTTCACATACTTAAAAGCTCGAATGGCACGTATTGATTTTTGATTGTTTGTTTTTCTCTGTCTCTCTCACTCTCTCTGACATTCTCTGCTCCTGACGGAGGGGGTGTGAGCAGAGGGGCTGTTCGCACACTGGCCTAGAGGATACGGACGGTCCTCTAAAAAATGTTGCAAGACTACCTTCACATTGCTCCCTTTCTTGCAGCTGCTTTGTCCAGCGGTGCTTCGCATACTTAAAAGCCTAACAGCCCTATTGATTTTTGATTGTTTGCTTTTTTCTCTCTCTCTCTCTGACATTCTCTGCTCCTGACGCGCACTCCTTTGAAGAGGAAGATATGTTTGCATTCTTTTAATTGTGAGACGGAACTGTCATCTCTGTCTTGTCATGGAGCACAGTTTAAACTTTTGAAAAAGAGACAAATGTTTGTTTGCAGTGTTTGAATAAAGTTCCTGTCTCTCTACAACCTCCTGTGTTTCTGTGCAAATCTGTGACCCAAGCATGACAATATAAAAATAACCATATAAACATATGGTTTCTACTTCACAGATTTTCACCTTTCGCGAAGGATTCTGGAACGCAACTCCTGCAATCGAGGAGGGATTACTGTACTGTATATATATATAGTATGTATATGTGTTTATCTGGTTAAATTCAGTATGGTTCCAACAACAGTTTTTACAATAAAATATGTTAATGTACAATCCTTAATATGTTTTATGTGTCTGTGTGTTTGGGGGGGGCGCCAGAGGGGGTGTTCACCCAGGGCACCAAACAGGCTAGGACCACCCCTGGCCCTAAGTATAATAAGCTGTAGACACTCAAAAAGTTTGTATTATAGAAATGTCTATTCAAAAGCTTGTATACTTTATTACTGTGGTTCCTTCTTATACAGCTTCTTATATAATTATATAATGACATTACACATTGATGGCAACATGAATGGAAATGGATACTGTTGCAATACATATTATTGCAAAACTGCAAAATAGTGTCATGATGATGTCATTATAATAAATATAAAAGTAAACAATTATTGAAAAAGCTAAGTAAACTTGTATAGAATAGTACAATCAGGAATCCTAGGGAGCTAAAACCAATTTTTTTGACATGACCATGATAAAGTGAAAAGGGAAAAAGTGAAAAACAGAGCAAGACCACAAAACAAAGAGCAAAAAAGATTCAAACTTCTAGAAGAAAATGGACCGATACAAAACATACCTATATATAATACATGCATAAATAGATAGATGCTGTAGATAGCACTTTATTTGTCCCAAGGGGGAAATTCAGATTTTTATAGAATCTGGATAAAAACATTAATATTATAACAAACAAGTAAGACCCCTCTCAAGTACACACAAGAATTACTAAAAAGAAAGAAAATGTCTTACTTGGCTAAACATAAAAAGAGCAGTCACAATCACAGTGTGGAATTATAAAGGTGTACTGCCATTGGTATAAAATAGTCCTAGAAGCATTTCTTGACACACTTATGCTGAATAACTATGTGGCTGAAAGTATTTAATGATAGTGTGTCAGAGAGAGCATGTGTAACATTGTTCATAATGGCTAACAGTTTTGTTAATATTCTCTTCAATAATCAGTGGGTCAAGAGTGTGTTCCATAAAAGAGTCTTTTAAATCCAGTTCAGGGTCATGGGGGCTGGAGCCTACAGAATAGCAATATGCAGAGAACAGTTAGTATAAGGTGGGACATAACCCTAACATAGGCCACCACTCCATCACAGTGTCCACTTACGCTCACAACCACACTCTCTGTGTGCCAGTCTAGAATCCAAGAAAAAAACAGTTATGCATGTCTTTGGAGATTGCATTGTAGACATGGAGGGACTTAGGGATCATAGACGTCTTTATCTATGAGGAGCAGCACTAATCACTGCTGCACAAAAAACACCAAAGTACAAAAAGTAACTTGAAAAATTAACATAGACTTTGTCTCCAACAAAATACAGGAAAATTGAAAACATCCATTCATGGGAAAAATGGCCTCTATGAACACACACTTTAGCACATAAGACCATACCCATCCAGTTGAATATACAAATAGTTAACTTGAAAAAGAATTGAAGATAGCTGTACAGACAAGAAATGTGAAATATATAGAGTATAAATGATAAAAAATCACAAAACTGTGAGAAAATATGTACCCACCTGCATAATCTGACACTAAAGCAGCCTGTTTTTAAGAATCATACTACATTAGTTATTAACATGGAATATTACCTGATCATGCTTCCCAGCATTCTAACTTTGGCTTTTGTTCACAAATCACCTTGACACTGTAATTTATTAGTACAATCTTAGGATTGTATATGTACAGTGTACCTGTATGTGAAAGCAGAGTCCACCATAGTTTGGGATCTTCCTTATTACATCAATGTAAAGAAAAAACCTGATAGAATTAAATGAACAGCACCATTCTGACTACACAATGTTTGGAAGACCGATAAATTCTCTGTCAATGTAAGTTTATAATAAGGAATGTTTGCTAACAAAGAAAGTTAGGACACATGGGGTACAGACATGTTTGCCATTTGAATGATTTTGTTTGATATATGAGTAACCATGTGGCTGTGGTGCACAACTAGCCAAAAATAACAAGGAGGCAGTGCTGAATGAAGTGTTGATAGCATCTTTAAAGACTTGCAAAGAGCCTCTTGAGATTTTCATCAAAGTCAACCTTGTTTAGTAGTTTGAAATAATTTTTACAGTATGGTTTTCAATTTATTATGACATTCATTAATGCAATATTTATGTATTTTATAACAGCACAGGGTGTTGAAATGCCTAATGTTGTTAAAATTTTATTTGTGTTGAAGCTTTTCAGTATTGTAGCATCTGGTCCTGCAACTTTTATTTATCTATTTGCTGCAGTTTCAAAGCTTTTTCATGTACTTGGAAAAATCATGTGATAGTTCTTTAATCGTTTAAAAAATATTTCTTCCTTTGTTACCAACTATATTGATCTACAAAATCCACAATGTATACACTACCTGTCAAAACATAGTGAATCCATTCTGAGGAACTGGAAGAGGCATTAGCAATTTGTTTATTGTCTAGGTGCAACAAACAAGAGTATTCTCTCACATTCAGTTTGAGGGTAATGGTAAACCAGTAAAAAAATAAAAGACACCTAACTTCACTGTGTTATTGATTATACTGGAATAAATACAAGAAATGGTTTTGTGGGTTGAGAAAATATCGATATTGTATCATGCTGCACAATGAAATTATGGTTGGCTAGATGGTGCACAGGCAATTGCTGCTGCATCAAAAGTTCCAGGGACCTAAAGTGAACTGCCTGATCACTGTCTTTGTGAAGCATGCATATTCACTTGTGACAACATTGATTTTTTCAGTCTTATGGTTTCTTCTGACATCCAAAATTTGTGCATACTAACTCAACTGGGGCCTCATGTATAACGGCGTGCGTAGAACTCACACTATAACATGGCGTAAGCACAAAAGCGGGATTGTGCGTACGCACAGAAAAATCCAGATGCAGGAATCTGTGCGCACGCATACTTTCACGTTCTTCCACTACATAAATCCCGATTTGCGTGAAAAGTAACGCACGTGCACGCGCCTTCTGTCCCGCCCCAACTCCTCCCAGAATTACGCCTCTTTGAATATGCAAATCAATATAAATAGCCTTCTGTGAAAAGACAATGGGAAAAGCACAGGGGAAAATATAAGAATTTCAGCGAATACCAAGTGGAGGCAAAGGAAAAACGTGCTATTTGTTGGTTTAAACAGTAGTATAATCAACAAAAGAAAGTTGATCGACTGACAGAGTGTCGGAAAAAACTCGAAAGATCAAATTCACAAAGTCGCACAGTGCCCGAAATAAAAAAGAAATCACATATCAAAGTCGCCGTGAAAAGGCAAGTCGTAGCTCACCGTCTGAGTGTCATATGAAAGCGTATTAGGGTACAAACAAAAAACATAGGCACACAGTGGGAAAAAAAGCACGAAATGTCAACTTTAATCTCGAAATTTCCACTTTAATCACGTAGTTTATTTTGCCATTAAAGTAGAACATCATAAACTTCATCTTAAAATCGTTTATTTTACTAGTTTCTCAAGTAGCATGTTAAATGCTTTGTTCTGTGTTTGATCTTCTATGTGCTCTATGTGTGTGAATCACTATGTGCTTCCGTTCTTTCTCTTTCTCCGACAGGACACAGAATGCATTACATTCGAGATATTACAGCTCTCTGAATAATTAAAATACTGAGATGTATACGTGATATCATTTTCATGATGATAGGAATGAAAGCATGTTATTAAACATGGGAACACGATGGCGCAGTGATTGTTCATATCTCATACAAGAGGCTTGCTGTACCATGTGCGACCTTCGATGAAATAATTTATTACAGAAGTACTGTCTCTTTCAAACGTACTAACCTCCAATTCCTGTCCATACTTTTCTTTCTCCAATCACCACACAATCAGCTCTGTAATAGACGTTAAGCCATTTGTAAGCTTAGAACGCCGATTCTTCAAAACTTTTAAGGAACATTGAAATATCTTCATAGTACGTGTTTAATTATTCTATTCGTCTATCCTTCCAGTGTCACGTCAGCACCAGCAAGAATACAGCGCAAGGCAGGAGCTATCCTTGAACTAGCTATACGCTGCAGCACCGTGTCCTCACATGTTTAATTATTAACAATACAGATTATTTAAATGAAGTTAAAGTTTTATCTGTATACTATAAGCAACATATTTTGCTGCATTTCATCTTAAAAATGATATTGTCATCATACGCGCTTTATAAAGTAGCACAGGTTGTGCAATATTATAACTGTAGTGTAAGTTTACAGTGAGGTGATTGTACTTATAAGTACAAACAGTTCTACAAGGAGCACTTGATGGACTGATTGAGTGCGTTTATAGTTCTTGGGATGAAACTGTTTCTGAAACGCGAGGTCCGTACAGGAAAGGCTTTGACGCTTTTTGCCGTGGTTGAGGTAGTGTGTACTTGAAACTGTATACCGATAATTCTCTTTCCGGTCATTTGCTGCTGTGATTCACACTCAGATACAGTGATATAAATACTCCGAGTGGTGCAGTGAGAGTAATATGGAAAAAGATGATCCGCAGTGGCAACCCTTAACGGGAGCAGCAAAAAGAAGAACAAGATGCAGTGAGCGTAACAACGCTAAAGCAGGTATGGTATTTGGAATACTATGGCTATTCCCTGGCCCATTATATTGCTACAGGTTAATTACGATCAGATGCATTACACTAATAAACAATATGCAGTTAATTTCAGTGTATTTATAAAGCCACGTCAGGAATGTGGAGCTAAGAAAGAAAGGATGAGCACACAGGAACAGTAGTTTGACCATTCTGTGGACCATTATATTGTTACAGGTTAATTACAATCAGATGCATTAAATTTATGAACGATATGCGGTTAATTTCAGTGTATTTGATAAAGCCGCCGCCGTGGATGTGGATCTAAGAAAGAGTAACCACACAGGAACAGTAGCACGGCTTTGACGCTGGGTGCCGCCAGTCTGCAAAACCGAGCGGAGAAATTGCGTACGCCAAGGTATGAATTACCGTGGAAATGTGCGTGGCTTTACGCCAAGTTTAGGTTTTATACATCGTGATTTGAGCGTGGAAAGGTTCGTACGCAACATTTCTGTGCGTACGCACCGTTTATACATGAGGCCCCTGGTATCTCTAAACTGACACAATATGACTTCATATCAGTGGTGTGGTTAGTATGTGAAAATAACCTATTGGATTAGATTGGTTTAATCTCTTCTTCCAATGTTACTGAAATAAGAGCATAAGGATTGGTTTAATCATTGTTGCCGATGTTGCTTAGGTAAGAGCATAACAAAACTTTTCATGAACAAGACTTTTTATCTAAATAGGTCACTAACTTCAGTGTATCAAATGTCCCCAAAATATTATTAAGCTGAGATTTGAAAATAATTAAGGGTCTATTTGGGCTATTTTTAACTTCACTACTTAGTGTGTGTACCTTTCGAAGTGTACAGAAATGAGTTACAGCATACATCAGTCTCAGAGGCTTTGGAAAACATCTTGTATCACCTCAGTCCCAAAGGTATCATGTCCTAGTGAGCTGAATGACTTCCGGTCTGTCGCTCTGACGTCACATGTGATGAAGACCATGGAGCGGCTGCTGCTTCACCACTTGAGGCCACAGGTCCATCACACCCTCTACCCTCTGCAGTTCGCATACCAGGAGAAGGTGGGAGCGGAGGAAGCCATCATCTACATGCTACACCGATCCCTCTCCCACTTGGACAGAGGCAGTGGTGCTGTAAGAATTATGTTTCCAGATTCTCTAGTGCCATCAACACCATCCAACCTCTGCTCCTTAGGAACAAGCTGACAGAGATGGGAATAGATTCATACCTGGTGGCATGGATCGTGGACTATCTTAAAGACAGACCTCAGTATGTGCGTCTCAGGAACTACAGGTCTGACATTGTGGTCAGCAACACAGAAGCGCCGCTGGGGACTGTACTTTCTCCGGTCCTGTTCAGCCTATAAACATCAGACTTCCAATACAACTCGGAGTCCTGCCACGTGCAAAAGTTCGCTGACGACACTGCTATCATGGGCTGCATCAGGAGTGGGCAGAAGGAGGAGTATAGGGACGTAATCAAGAACTTTGTTAAATGGTGCGACTCAAACCACCTACACCTAAAGACCAGCAAAACCAAGGAGCTGGTGGTGGATTTTAGGAGGCCCAGGCTCCTCATGGACCCCATGATCATCAGAGGTGACTGTGTGCAGAGGGTGCAGACCTATAATTACCTGGGAGAGCAGCTGGATGATAAATTGGACTGGACTGCCAATACTGATGCTCTGTGTAAGAAAGGACAGAGCCGACTATACTTCCTTAGAAGGATGGCATCCTTCAACATCTGCAATAAGATGCTGCAGATGTTCTATCAGACGGTTGTGGCGAGCGCCCTCATCTAAGCGGTGGTGTGCTGGGGAGGCAGCATAAAGAAGAGAGACGCCTCACGCCTGGATAAACTGGTGAGGAAGTCAGGCTCTATTGTAGGCACGGAGCTGGAAAGTTTGACATCTGTGGCAGAGCGACGGGCACTGAGCAGGCTTCTGTCAATAGTGGAGAATCCACTGCATCCACTAAACAGTATCATCTCCAGACAGAGGAGCAGCTTCAGCGACAGACTGCTGTCACTTTCCTGCTCCACTGACAGACTGAGGCGATCGTTCCTCCCCCACACTATGCGATTCTTCAATTCCACCCGGTGGGGTAAACGTTAACATTATTCAAAGTTATTGACTGTCTGTATACCTGCATTGTTATCACTCTTTAATTTAATATTTTCTTTATCAGTATGCTGCTGCTGGAGTATGTGAATTTCCCCTTGGGATTAATAAAGTATCTATCTAGTCTCAACAGTATGATCTTTTTGAAGAATAATAATATCACTCCCATATAATCTCAAATAGTTTTATCATGTCTTTTCTTAATCTCTTTTTGCTTAAGATGAATAATTAACCTGTTTTAGTCTTTCACCATTGCTGTTACCCTTCAGTCCTGGAATAAACTTGATAGGACTTTTCCAGACTTTTGTTAGTACTATTATCATATTATGTGATATCATCTACTGTTAAATTCTGCTCTGTACTTGTAATATTTTTATTTTACTATTATACTATATTGAGGATTACTTGTATTTTGTTCTGTGTATTGTATTGTATTGACCTCCTTCTTTTTCATACCCACCGCACACTCAACCTACCTGGAAAGGGGTCTCTCTTTGAACTGCCTTTCCCAAGGTTTCTTCCATTTTTTCCCTACTAGGGTTTTTTGGGAGCTTTTTCTTGTATTCTTTAAAGAGTCAAGGCTGGGGGGCAGAGCTGTCAAACGGCAGGGTCTGTTGAAGCCCATTGCCGCACTTTTTGTGTGATTTTGGGCTATACAAAAATAAATTGTATTGTATTGTAATGTATTGTACTGTTATGTTCTTTTCATAATACTGAGACCAAAACTGCATACATCAATCACATCCATCTCTCCACCAATTTTATGAACCTGATTATCTATTTCAGGGTTGCAGTTGCCAAAGTCTGCCCCCACAACATCCAGCATAAGGCAGGAACCAAACCAGGATCAAGTCATTGGTGTATGGTAGGCCACACCTGCACATTTACCTATACACAACCATCAAGCGCGACATTTTAACTCTGCTGTTTTGCAGTGATACTCATTATCATTTCTTAATAGGCATTTTCAGTTTTTGGTGAAGGTAATCCTCATGGAGATTTTTACTTCAGTGTGTGCTTTTTGTTTTGAATATGACCAAGTAAAAACTGCTCTGTAATGTATAAAGCAGTTAACCATGTATCTAATAGTTATTTTCTTGCTCACAGTCAAGAGAGATGCATCAGCACAGTGCCAACCAGTTTTGCCACTTTCATCACTCAACATCTACAATAAACTCAGTCTAAGCTCAATCTTCAGTAACTTTTATAGGTAAGATATAAAGATGGAGAAAAGAGAATAGCAGTTTACTGTGTTAAACCTCTGCCTAGTGCTTCCAAAATACTAAATTCACTCCATCCATCCATTTTCCAACCCGCTGAATCCGAACACAGGGTCACGGGGGAAATTCACTCATGATATCAAAATTTTGTTTACAATATAAATCGATTTGTTTACCATATAGCTCGGATTAAAAAAAAAAAACAAAACTGAGGGCCTTCAAGACCAAATGGCTTCATTTGTGAGTAATCAAACATATATGCCAACTTTAACTTACCACATTAAATTTAATTGTTCTTAAACAAAAGCCTCATCTGTCTCACTGCATGTGAACATATGATCTTGGCTAATAAAGCACATACCGTAGATACGTAAACAAGTTAGAAACCATATGCATGGCATAGATTCAGATGTGTTTGTGGGCTGTGAAGGCACTGTAGCCCTCAATGGACTGCTAGTCCACCACAAGGTCCACACTCACTCACACACACTCCATATTAACACACAGTGACAATTTGCAATTGGTAATTAACATTTTGTTTACTGTCTGCTTTATGTCATCATCAGAGAGGGAGCAGGGGATGTAAAAAAAAAAAAACTTTACAAATTAACATACAGAATTCCACACAGGGCTTGCACTGGAAACAAATAAATACCAGTAGTCTGTTTATGTCTGCTTCTTGTCACCTTCATGATGCTCTTCACATTTAACACAAGTTCTTAATGAAGCTTTCCCCATCTGAGTTTTGACTGCATTATCATTCACATGTTACATGGTGGGTTGATGGGGGGGATTGGTTTATGGTGTTTTGTGACCCTTGGAATTTCACATGCACTGTTCTAAATATATTGTGATGATGCTTGTGTAGGCAGAACAATGTTTTATTAGATGGTCAGCCTGTTAAAACCAGACATTTTGATATTCTCTAGTTATTTATCAAGACACATGGAACCGATGAACCTGAATATAAAGGCTTAGGTTGGTCGCTAACCAATGATGTTATGACAGACCTACCTTTTGGGGGTTTTGGACTACAGAACGCAAGGAATATAGAAACAGTATAAATACAGAATAATTAAGTAATACTATATTAAAAAATAATAAAATTACATAAATAAAAAAAACACAAAACTAATTCTAAAACAAAACTAATATAAAATTAAAGATACTAGAGAAGCAGTAACAACTTTAAAATAAAATAAAAAATGCTCAAGCTAGGGATCAGACCCTGTCTGAATCATAACAATGATGACTTGGCACTGAGCTCTGAATAAGTAAAATTAAAGCCAAAGACTACTTTCTGGTACCACAGAGAACAGAGAAGTGTAATGGGCAACATACATATTTTGCAGAGAGAGCTGTATATTGAAGTTACTCAGAAGTGTGGCACAAAACTGTAGTGAAATACTCATAATTAGAAACAATTTGTCCAGTACAAAATTAAAATGACAGTTGACATTTTCAATTATTTGCACCATTATGTAACTAGCTAACATTCCTCTCTGAGATTTATTGTAATACACCAAAGGTCCTATGTAGTATTTTTTCCAGGAATGTTCTTGAATGTATTTTTTAACAGTCAATACTTGCTGAACAGGTTGATGTCACTGTTCTGATTGTCATCCCACTTACAGTTTCTTACATTGTACAAGTAAAATGAAAAATTGTTAAAAATTTGTTATAGAACAGGAAACTATGCCCAGCCAATATCTGTGTAGATTTTATATGTTCTTTCCTTTGTTTGAATAAAGTTTTCCCTGGGTGTTCTGATATTTTTTGCACATTCTGAGAACATGCAGGTTAAGTTGAGTGGCAAAAAAACAAAAAAAATTATCCTGTATGAATGAGTTTGGGTGAGTGTATTGGTATGCCCCATACATTGTTGGTTTCTGTCCTTCACCAAATGCTACTAAGATGTGCTCCCGTTCTCTGTACCCCTGCAATTGGGTTATATGAGTTAAAAACATTGAATGAATTGATGGATGGTTTAATAATTCATTTAACTTGCCTGTGAATAAGTGCATGACTGGTATGAAAAGTAACACAAGCTGCAGTCACCCGCAACTGAAAAGTATTTAATAGAAACATAAATAAAAAAAAAATTATTCTTGTTTGGAAATATGAAGATGTTGTAAGGAAACATAGTGTGAGGCAGTTTTAGCACGGCAATCCAAAAGGCCATTCTCTCTCCCTGAGCAAAGCATTTTTATCTCCATAATGGGTATCAAAACGTTATTACAAAAATGTCAGGCTTGTTTTCAATGTGTAGTGATGGTTTTCATTACAGAGAAACAGCTGCTCATCTACAGAGACATTTTCACCTTCTTGACAGCAGGAAATTGCAGCTTTCAATTAAAGTATTCTATATCTCAGACAGCAAAACAAAGAATAGACCTTGCTTCTGCCTTGCACCTGTTGCTGCAAAAACAAATCCTGCATCAAAACACTTTAGTGAGTTCAGTAAATTAATGTTTGTAATTGACCGAGTAAAATGTGGCCTTTGATCTACAAATATACAAAAGTGCAATTAGTAGCTGAAAACTAACAGCAATATGTTCCATATTATTATTAAGTCATAACGTTAAGAAAAAGCATTCATTTTTATTCATACATTCACTGCATTATTTTTACTTTCTTTACACATTTAGAAATTATCCTGTATACAATACAATACACTGTGTGCATTATCATTAGCTGTATTTTTGCACTGGAGGTAAATCTTTAAAACTTAACTCAATGTTATTTTGGAAAAATTAGATGGATAGGATTGGAGAGCTTTATTAAGCTGAATAGTTGGTTCTTACCAAAATTGTTCTAATATTCTAATAGGGAAGTTTGTTGGGTCATTACTGTCACAAGTACAGAATATGAGAAATCCCTTCTGTATGCTCTTTTCTTGAAAACAAGCCTGATGTATGCCTCAGAGACATCAGAATTTGGATGAAGGCAAACTTCCAACTACTAAATGGTAACAAGACACAACTACATCTTGTAAGTTTCACAGGACAGATAAAGATGCCTTCAGTTGAAATTTTCCTTTTGAGTCAAATACACACATCAGCTACAGTTACAACTTAATACTACTTACATAATGTTGAAAGCTATCAACCTTATCTCTCTCTATGATGGTCAAAAATCCTTTGTGCTACCTGTATCACCCATCACCTGAATTTCTGTAATTTTATCTGTAACTACATATCCACAGACTGTTAGATCTAACTACTGTTTTAGAGTCTTGTATCATCTCAAACCTAGTGATTTTATACTAAAAATATAAGATTTACATAGGCATTTTGTGAATGACTGAAAACCTTCAGTCCATCAGGCTTGTTTGGTAAGAGAGTTCTGCAGCATTGATACAAAAATTACACAATATAACAATATATTAAGATACAAATATGTCAATATCAACACCCCAGAACATCCTGACAGCTAAGACCTTATGGTGCCAGACTTCATGTTTTTCCAAAGCCACAATATACAGTATATGCTCATTTATTTCTGTACCACCTACATTACAGAAGTCTCATCATAGTTCTGCCCATTATGTTATATTAATTATATTGTTCAAACCAAGGTTAAAATCCCTCATGGTTGCTCTTGATTTCTGAAACTGTTTATACAGGATTACTTCTCTTTAGTTCTCAGAAACAGAATCTACAATGCTTCATTCAACTACAGCTACTTTTCACAGCATACTTCTCTATTGTTGATTGTGGGATTCTTGTAGCTTGCTCAGAATCCACCAATACACATTTGTGTTCCTACATGTGCTACAGCTTCAATTTCCATCAAATGCATTTTGTCATTAGCATATGAAAAGAAAAAAGCGAACTAACTATAATTGTCGGGCAAAGATGTTCTGTTGATTTCTTATTCATTTCTGAAAATTAGTGCTACAGTGTCATTCAAAATAATATTAGCTTTATGCAATCAGTATCAATGTTTCTCTGTGAAACATGTTTAGACACTTTTTGTTTAATTGTTACTTGCTGCTTCTCAAATGAAATAAAATGAAAAAGAGATTTGTGTGACCTCTATAAACTGAGGTTAGATTCATTAATCAACTATATTTAGCCTGCTCAATATTCTGCGAATTGTTCCAGTGAAACAATGAATGTATCTTTAGAGATATGACCTAGTGGTGTATTGAATAAACAAATATGACAATGCATATAATAAACAAATCTCAGATATATCTGATAGTTTTGAAAGTGTTCAAAACTAGTGTTTAAATAAAGATGTCCTTGTGTAATTTAAGGGGTGTTCTGTGCAAAATTCATTTTGTATTTATTTTTATAATTCAGTGCATTTTGACATTCTGATTAAAAGTTATTATATTGATGTTTATCTGATGTCATTTTGTTTATTGTTTTCTGACACAGCAGTCACCATTTTGTGTGTTATTTGCTGGTGTCAGCCATATTGTTGTTAGTTACAGATTCTGTTGCTTTCACATGATAACAGGAAATTGCATCAAGTGACATCATTATCCTGACAGTATTAAAAATGGCAGCACACTAGTTTGTATGTTTAGGTTTTTGGGTACTATTGGTGGATTTTCATGATTATTTAAAACTCTTTGCTTGTTAAAATTTTTTACAGCTTTTGGTTAATGTTTTTGGGTTTGTATGATTTAACAGTATTCTGGCTTTGACCTTCTGCTCCTTAAAATGGCTATTCTTTTTTTTACCCCTTGTTTTTAGTTTCATTTCCTAGTTCATTACATTTTTTCTTGAGCTTCTAGCTCATTACAAATAGATGTATCTGAAAAGTATTGATTTTGATTACTAAAGAAAACAGTAAAGGCAAATAAATAGAAGTAACTGAAAATCAATGTTCTTGTTATTTTTTTAACTGTTTAGGAAAATTTACACGATGTAGCTACAGTAGTTCTGCACTATAATAAGACTATTGTAAATCCAAGAAAACTGCACACTTTACCTGATTTGGTAAAGCCACGCAATGTAAAGTCACAAAATACAGTATAGTAACTAGAAAATCAAACATCTTAAATCATCTTAAACAGTACAACAACAACAACATTTATTTATATAGCACATTTTCATACAAAAAGTAGCTCAAAGTGCTTTACATAATGAAGAGAAGAAAAATAAAAGACAAAATAAGAAATTAAAATAAAACAACATTAATTAACATAGAAAGGAGTAAGGTCCGATGGCCAGGGTGGACAGAAAAAACAAAAAAAAACTCCAGAAGGCTGGAGAAAAAAATAAAATCTGTAGGGGTTCCAGGCCACGAGACCGCCCAGTCCCCTTTGGGCATTCTACCTAACATAAATGAAATAGTCCTCTTTGTAGTTCGGGTTTTTCACGGAGTCACTTGATGCTGATGGTCATACAGACTTCTGGCTTTTAATCCATCCATCATTGTTGGAACATCATGGTGCTTTGGGTAGATGGTGGTGGCGCACGCCACCACCAACAGGACACCGGAAAAGGAAACAGAAGAGAGAGTAGGGGTTAGTACAGATTTTGAATGAATAGTTATTATAATGAATTAGATATACAGAGTATCAGGATTAAATTACAGTGAAGTTATGAGAAGGCCATGTTAAAATAATGTGTTTTCAGTAGTTTTTTTAAAGTGCTCCACTGTATTAGCCTGGCGAATTCCTACTGGCAGGCTATTCCAGATTTTAGGTGCATAACAGCAGAAGGCCGCCTCACCACTTCTTTTAAGTTTTGCTCTTGGAATTCTAAGGAGACACTCAGTTGAGGATCTGAGGTTACGATTTGGAATATAAGGTGTCAGACATTCCGATATATAAGCCGGGGCGAGATTATTTAAAGCTTTATAAACCATAAGCAGAATTTTAAAGTCAATTCTGAATGACACAGGTAACCAGTGTAGTGACATCAAAACTGGAGAAATGTGTTCGGATTTTCTTTTCCTGGTAAGGATTCTAGCAGCTGCATTCTGCACTAGTTGCAAACGATTGATGTCTTTTTTGGGTAGTCCTGAGAGGAGTGCGTTACAGTAATCTAGCCGACTGAAAACAAACGCATGAACTAATTTCTCTGCATCTTTCGATGATATAAGAGGTCTAACTTTTGCTATGTTTCTTAGGTGAAAAAATGCTGTCCTAGTGATCTGATTAATATGCGATTTAAAATTCAGATTACAATCAACGGTTACCCCTAAGCTTTTTACCTCCGATTTGACTTTTAATCCTAATGCATCCAGTTTATTTCTAATAGCCTCATTGTATCCATTATTGCCATTCACTAAGATTTCGGTTTTTTCTTTATTTAATTTGAGAAAGTTACTATTCATCCATTCTGAGATACAAGTTAGACATTGTGTTAGCGAATCAAAAGATTTGGGGTCATCAGGTGCTATTGATAAATACAGCTGTGTGTCATCAGCATAGCTGTGGTAGCTCACGTTGTGCCCTGAGATAATCTGACCTAATGGAAGCATGTAGATTGAGAAGAGCAGTGGACCCAGGATAGAGCCTTTTGGAACACCATATAGAATATCATGCGTCTTTGAGTTATAATTACCACAACTAACAAAGAATTTTCTCCCTGCCAGGTAGGATTCAAACCAGTTTAAGACACTGCCAGAGAGGCCCACCCATTGACTAAGGCGATTCTTAAGAATATTATGATAAATGGTGTCAAATGCGGCACTCAGATCTAAGAGGATGAGAACAGATAAATGGCCTCTGTCTGCATTTACCCGCAAGTCATTTACTACTTTAACGAGTGCAGTTTCTGTGCTGTGATTTATTCTAAAACCTGACTGAAATTTATCAAGAATAGCATGTTTATTGAGGTGCTCATTTAACTGTATAATGACTGCCTTCTCTAGAATTTTACTTAAGAAAGGCAGGTTAGAGATGGGTCTATAATTTTCAAGAGCAGAGGGATCGAGATTATTTTTCTTAAGTAGGGGTTTAACTACCGCAGTCTTAAGACAGTCTGGGAAGACCCCCGTATCTAATGACGAATTTACTATGTCAAGAACATTATCACTAAGCACGCCCGATACTACTTTGAAAAAATTTGTTGGTATTGGGTCAAGGGCACAGGTGGAGGGTTTCATTTGAGAAATTATTTTATGTAAATCAGGTAAATCTATCCTAGTGAAAGACTTTAATTTGTTTCTTATGGGGTACTGGGGTTTAGGAGGATCCTTAGTGTTGGGGAGATATACTATGTTATTTCTAATATCATTAATTTTTTGATTGAAAAATACAGCGATAGCCTCACAGGTTTTACTGGAAGTACTTAGGAGGCATTCCTTTGAGTTACCTGGGTTTAACAGATGATCAATTGTCGAAAGTAAGACTCTGGGATTACTAGCATTGTTATTTATAAGCTTAGAGAAATAGCAGCGCCTCTCAAGACGGAAGGTGTTATTGTATTCTGTTATTTTAACTTTTAATATGTCATAGTCAATAGTTAGTTTAGTTTTCCTCCATTTACGCTCAGCTCTACGGCATGTTCTCTTTAAATCAGACACTCTTTGGGTCTTCCATGGTATAACAATGCTAGAAGATTTTTTAACTGTCTTTTCAGGTGCAACTAAGTCAACAGCAGCCCTCACTTTAGTATTAAATCTTTCCACCTTACTATTTACATTATCCTCGCTATTATAGTTGGCACTATAAACGGACTGATTGGTTAGAATGTTTGAAAGTTTTAAATCTGCTGATGAGTCAAAGAACCGTTTTTTAACAATATGCTTCTCATGAGTGTTTTCTATCATTATTTCTATATTAAAGAGTAGAAGAAAATGGTCTGATAGACCAATATCAATGACCTGCTTTATATCAACTTTTAGTCCTTTAGTAATTACTAAGTCTAACGTATGACCTGCTTTATGTGTAGGCTGATTAACGAGCTGTCTCAAATCAAAAGAGTCCAGGAGGTTCATAAATTCTTTTACTTTCTGGTCACATTGATTATCTATATGAAAATTAAAGTCGCCGACTATTAAGAGTGTGTCATAGTTCGTAATTAAGATTGACATCAAGTCAGAGAATTCCTCAAAGAAAGACGCGTTGAATTTTGGAGGTCTATACACGGATAATACTAGAACGTGAGAATCTCCCTGAATAATAATGGCGAGATACTCAAAAGACTTGAATTTACCAAAACTGATATTTTTACATTTAAACCTGCTTGAGTAAATGTTTGCTAGCCCTCCACCTCTCTTTCCTTGGCGATCAGCACGAGTAAAACTGTAATCCGGAGGCGCAGATTCGATTAAAACAGCTGCGCCATCTGAGCTAAGCCACGTTTCACTTAGTGCAATAAAATCTATTTTTTTATCACTAATAAGATCGTTGATAAAAAACGTCTTGTTAGTTAAAGCTCTAACATTTAATAGAGCCATATTCAATGTTTCGGAGGAGCAGAGATGAATACTATGTGCGTTATTGATATATGGAACAGGAATTAAGTTATTTTTATTAGCGCCGCTCTGCGTGTATTTTTTGTTTAATCTATTATATGTTTTTATAGTTTTAATACATTGTTCATCTAAAGTAGTAACTTTAATTAAATTATTGGTGTTTATGCCGTATTGCCTAGATTTTCTATGTGCATTAAGATTGGTTATTACAGTATTTATGTTGTGCACTTTTATGGAAGATTTTATTAAACAATTATCATGACCAAGCACAGGAGTGGCATTTCGGAAGGGGTTAAAAGCAGAGATAGATAGTCAAGATAAACGAATTACCTTGGATATGTTTTCGGAGAGGACCCGGGCGCCGAAGCTATTCGGATGCAGGCCATCTCGCTTGAAAAAACGCGGTCTTTCCCAAAAGAGGTCCCAGTTGTTGATGAAACCGATGTCTTGATTCTTGCAGAAGCCCTGCAGCAAGTTGTTTAAACCAAGCAGACGACTGTAGTACTCGTTTGATCGTCTGACGAGAGGGAGTGGACCCGAGATGAAGATCTTTGCCGATGGGGTCCTCTCCTTTGTGTCTTTAATTAATGCAGTGAAGTCTGCCTTGAGGATCTCGGACTGTCGGTGCCTTATGTCGTTTACGCCAGCATGTAAAACAATTGCTCCAACTGCCCTGTTCTTGTAGATTGCCGGCGCACGTCTCGTCACATCTCGGACACGAGCACCGGGAAAACAAGAAACAAAAGATTTTCTATTAGGGCAAGTGATATTGAGGTTCCTAACAATAGAATCACCTACCACTATTACATCACTAGGAGCTGAAGGCGAACTGGACGCTTAGAGAGTCAAACCGGTTCTGCGTTACGATGCTTGCCTGTGCCGATGGAGGTGTTCTGGCCTTAAACCCCCGCCTGCATTGCTGAAATACACCGAGGTCATCATCGGTGTTGCTCCTACGAGGCGCGGGGGTGAAGGTGACTTGAGCGGCACAACGCGGGGTTGATGTTACGCTGATAACAGATGGCGAGGACGGTTTATCCAACAGCCGAGCCTTCAGATCTCTGAGGTATCTTCGTCTGGACAGAAGTTTCTGAATCTGTTCATCGAGTGCCTGGAGTTCCTCGACTACAATTTCAACGCGATTCACCTCACTATCGGCCATTGTCCGCTTCTGTTTCTGCTTCCACTTCCGCTTCGTGCCCTAGGAAGAATGAGAGAGAGATAGGTTAGTTACATTAAATAAGGAAATGTAGTGGCTTTAACATTAAATTACATTTAACATGTCTTTAAATCATATGATTGCCAATTTACTTTCCACCTCTGACTAACTGTATAATCATGAGTAGTCATTTTATAAACCTGAATTCTAACTGTAAAATAAACAGCAGTTTTATTCATGTTACTACAATATATATATATATATATATATATATATATATATATATATATATATATATATATATATATATATACAGTATATATAGTGTGGCAAAGGCGCTATATAGGCGTCGACCTGAAGCAGACTGACAACAGAGGCACGTAAAAATGAAACAAAAGATTTATTTTTCTTCAGTCATGGGGCACGTCTTCCCCGTGTTTATAGGCCCTACACAGTCCCCAAAACACACAAAAGAAAAACACCAACACACTCTTTTTCCTCCACTCCTCCCAGGTAGCTTTGTCCTCCTCCTCCCGACTCTGGCACCCAGAGTGAATTTATAGCCCACCCTGAAGTGCTCCAGGTGTTTGATGACGGATTTCTGGCTGTACAACCGGGTGTGGCGAAAGAACCACCCCCACATGGGCTCAGGAACCACTGCAGCACCCCCTGGTGGCTCCCCCGGATCCCAACAGGGTTGTAAAGAACTCCATCTCTCATGGAGCCCTGCGGGAATCTGAGGCACCACTTCCACCCAGGAGGGCCGCCATCTAGCATCCCGGGGAGGTAATAATCAGTCCATGCCTCTTCCCCCGGACCATACACAGAACAGGTGTCCAGGCCAGGCAAGGGGCCTGGCTGTCTGCCACATATATATATATATATATATATATATATATATATATATATCAGCACTATCTGATTTAATGAGGAGTAAACAAGTGCATGCACTATTCTGTCACACTAGGGTTAATTTCTTTAGTCATGAACAACCAAGGCTACATTTATTCTGCTACAGATAAAAAACATGGCAGACAGGATAGACAGGAGATGTAACATGGTCAAAAAAAATTCAGGCCAATATTCAATACAATAAATTCAGTCCAATACAACACCAAAAGCAAAAATAATGTAGTCGAATTCAGCACAAAATGAAACAACTACCTGAAAACAAACACATAAAAATGGACAATGACAAACATAAGAAAATGTTAAAACAATCCTTAACCTTTCTTCAAAATTCTACAAAATATTGATAAAACAGATGAAACTTAATTCTTTAACTTGAAAAGTAAATCATATACCTAACTACACTACAGCAGTTAAGAGAAAGTGCATTCAATAAGGGAAACATAAAATAAAGGAATCTGAAGCAAACTAGAAAATTATGAAGATGAAGCAGAGACTATAATGTCTAAATAGGAAGCTGAGTAAACTTAAGTGTGAAGACATCAATCATGCAGATAATTCCATGTATTTTGGAAGATTGGATCATATGATATTATTTATCTTAATTTCAGAAAGCATTTGATAAGGTGCCACATGAGAGGTTGGGCATCAAACTAAAAGAATTTGGAGTTCAGAGTGTAGTATGTATATGGGATCAAAATTGACTCAGACATAGAAATCAGAGGGTTTTGGTGATAGGAACCCTATCAGAATTGGCTCATGTTAAGAGTGGTGTCCCAAAGGGGTCATTGCTAGGGTAACTACTGTTTTAAATACATATAAATGATTTGGATGGGAATATAAATAACAAACTGGTTAAGTTTGCAGAGGATGACAAGCTAGGTGGATTGGCAGATAATTTGAATACATTGAATCATTACATAGGGATTTTAACAGCACTCAGGCTTGGGCAAATTTGAGGCAGATGAAATGTAATGTAAATAAAATGCAAAGCATTAATGTAGGAGTTTGGTCTGAAGATCTGAAAATTGAAATTACACCTTATGAGAATGATTTAGGAAGTTGTACTTGACTCGTCACTACCAACTGCCAGACAGTGTTCAGAAGCCATTACTAAGGCTAACTGAATATTAGGTTACATAGCACAATGTGTAGAGTTCAAGTCATAGGACATTATGCTCAAGCTTTATAATGCACTAATAAGGACTCATCTGGAATAGTGTGTGCAGTTCTGAGGAAGGAGTAAAACAGCTGAGTCTTTTCAGTTTAAGCAAAAGAAAGTAAGCAGAAATATAATTAAAGTGTTTAAAATTATGAAGGGAATTAGTACAGTGGACTGAGACTGTTATTTTAAAATGAGTTCAGCAAGAATACAAGGACACATTTGGAAACTTGTTAATCGTATATTTCACACAGACATTAGGACATTTTTCTTCACACAGAATACTGTAGACTTCTCAAGAACAAACACATTTATATGGAAGACAAAGAGGGCAACAGTCAGTTATTAAAATAAGAGTCTCTGAGGACAAGGATAGGCAATTGCCTTCTCCATATTGTTCAACATGTTTTCAGCTGAAAGCACGTGACTAGCGATCAGCAGTTTCAGGATGGAAGGTATCAAATGTCATTCCAGGGTCTGGTGGTTATTTTATTATTATTCAAATGTTTGTTTTCAAAATGTTAATCTGATTAAAACATCTCTTGAGTTACAAGTAAATACATAAACTATTATCATATCTACATAAACTTTAATCTTCTTCCCCCTCTGTTCCTCCTAACTGAAACCTTAATGTGCACCAGCCATTTTCATTTTTGTCTTGCCTCATTTGTACTTTGTACTGCAGTCACAGCTGCTAAAATCACATGGCATCTACACATAAATGCATACAAAAGAATTTAACCCACACATCACAGAGACATATTGATTTTTGTTTATTTTGCACTGCTTGAGATGATGATATGTAGGAAAGTAAAACAATGTACTTGTGAAGGCAGCTGCAGGAGAATGAGTAAAATATTGGTTTACACATTACAAATCCACAAAAGTGCTACCAGACTAATACCATATGAGTTTTAATGAATGGTTGAAGGAAGAGATTTCCATCCATCCATTTTCCAACCCGCTGAATCCGAACACAGGGTCACGGTGGAGGCAGTACTTATCTTTGCATGATTGTTTGTTCCAGACAGATATGGTCTTTTTGACTTAAAAGCACATTTCCATAGGAATTAAAGTTTTCGATATCTATATAGAAATTACCAAAAAGATAAAACTTTTTACCATATCATTTCAAAATAACTTTGCACAATTACAAATATTGCAAAGTATCATGTTAGAAAGCATACATAAATACATACAGTTAGGTTCATAAATATTTGGACAGAGACAACTTTTTTCTAATTTTGGTTCTGTACATTACCACAATGAATTTTAAATGAAACAACTCAGATGCAGTTGAAGTGCAGACTTTCAGCTTTAATTCAGTGGGGTGAACAAAACGATTGCATAAAAATGTGAGGCAACTAAAACATTTTTTAACACAATCCCTTCATTTCAGGGGCTCAAAAGTAATTGGACAAATTAAATAACTGGAAATAAAATGTTCATTTCTAATACTTGGTTGAAAACCCTTTGCTGACAATGACAGCCTGAAGTCTTGAACTCATGGACATCACCAGATGCTGGGTTTCCTCCTTTTTAATGGTCTGCCAGGCCTTTAATGCAGCGACTTTCAGTTGCTGTTTGTTTGTGGGCCTTTCTGTCTGAAGTTTAGTCTTCAACAAGTAAAATGCATGCTCAATTGCATTAAGATCAGGTGACTGACTTGGCCATTCAAGAATTTTCCACTTCTTTGCTATAATAAACTCCTGGGTTGCTTTGGCTGTTTGTTTTGGGTCATTTCCATCTGTATCATGAAACGCCGCCCAATCAATTTGACTGCATTTAGCTGGATTTGAGCAGACAGTATGTCTCTGAACACCTCAGAATTCATTCGGCTGCTTCTGTCCTGGTGTCACATCATCAATAAACACTAGTGTCCCAGTGCCACTGGCAGCCATGCACACCCAAGCCATCACACTGCTTCCACCGTGTTTTACAGATGATGTGGTATGCTTTGGATAATGAGCTGTTCCAGCCTTCTCCATACATTTTTTCTTGCCATCATTCTGGTAGAGGTTGATCTTGGTTTCATCTGTCCAAAGAATATTTTTCCAGAAACTGTGCTGGCTTTTTAGATGTTCTTTAGCAAAGTCCAATCTAGCCTTTCTATTCTTGAGACTTATGAGTGGCTTGCACCTTGCAATGCACCCTCTGTATTTACTTTCATGCAGTCTTCTCTTTATGGTAGACTTGGATATCGATATGCCTACCCCCTGGAGAGTGTTGTTCACTTGGTTGGCTGTTGTGAAGGGGTTTCTCTTCACCTTGGAAATGATTCTGCGATCATCCACCACTGTTGTCTTCCGTGGACGTCCAGGTCTTTTTGTGTTGCTGAGTTCACCAGTGCTTGCTTTCTTTCTCAGGATGTACCAAACTGTAGATTTTGCCACTCGTAATACTGTAGTAATTTCTCGGATGGGTTTTTCTGTTTTCGCAGCTTAAGGATGGCTTCTTTCACCTGCATGGAGAGCTCCTTTGACCGCATGTTGTCTGTTCACAGCAAAATCTTCCACATGCAAGCGCCACACCTCAAATCAACTCCAGGCCTTTTATCTGCTTAATTGATAATGACATAATGACGGACTTGCCCACACCTGCCCATGAAATAACCTTTGAGTCAATTGTCCAATTACTTTTGAGCCCCTGAAATAAAGGGATTGTGTTAAAAAAATGCTTTAGTTGCCTCACATTTTTATGCAATCGTTTTGTTCACCCCACTGAATTAAAGCTGAAAGTCTGCACTTCAACTGCATCTGAGTTGTTTCATTTAAAATTCATTGTGGTAATGTACAGACCCAAAATTAGAAAAAAGTTGTCTCTGTCCAAATATTTATGGACCTAACTGTATGTGATCAAGATTTAAGTTGTTTTATAAAAGCTTTGGTCTGAATATCCCTATTCTGAATAAACATATATACTGATTTTTGTTTATACTTAGGCTTTCTGAGCAGCATAGCAGATCAGTGGCTCACCCTATTATCTCTCGGGCCTACCATTTTGGGTTTGAATTATTAGTTATTGTCTGTGTGGACTCTGCAGATTTTCCTTGTGTCCATGTGTTTTTTTTCCTCCAGTGTCCCAAAGAAATGAAGATTTGGTTGTTTTGTGATTGTAAATTGGCCAAACGTAGGTGTGTGCCATATACCATACTGGTGTCTTGATCGAGATTGATTTCTGTCTTGTGCTTGATGCTGCCTTAAAATATGTCAGTGTGTCAGTGGAGAAACCGTTTCTAATTTCTGAACAGTTGGCAAATTCATTTCATATATATTTTTAACATTTCCCTTTTCTCAGCTACCTAATGTGTTTAATTTGAAAATTTCCCCAGTCTGTCTGTCAGAACCCAAATTTCTATTTGATATAATCAGCAATGTAAACAGTTTGTTACTGAAATGTAAAGCTAGTCTCTTGATGTAGTTGCCCCTGAAAAATAATAAAAGAAAAAAAATCTTTGACAAATTTTCTTCAACCATGGAAAACTCAGACTGTCCATGGGATCAGAAAGGAGTACCACACAGCTGAGCATAAATGGAAAAAATACACTAATACTACAGCTTGAAATTCAAGTATACAGCTTGAAAAATACAATATAGTATGTACAATTATGGCATGATATGAAAGAAGTCTTACTTTGCTATAGATACAGATGACACCAAAATAAAAGTATAAGAATATTATTTTGAACTACTGACAGTCTTTTACAATCTGCTCCACCCAAAGACTTAATAAGCTGGGAGTTCGTGCCCATGTGTGAAGACATATTTTCAATGAAGAAAATAATTTGCAATCAACTACAGTTTGGAACATGGGAGCAGAGATAGATAGTCAAGATAAACGAATTACCTTGGATATGTTTTCGGAGAGGACCCGGGCGCCGAAGCTATTCGGATGCAGGCCATCTCGCTTGAAAAAACGCGGTCTTTCCCAAAAGAGGTCCCAGTTGTTGATGAAACCGATGTCTTGATTCTTGCAGAAGCCCTGCAGCAAGTTGTTTAAACCAAGCAGACGACTGTAGTACTCGTTTGATCGTCTGACGAGAGGGAGTGGACCCGAGATGAAGATCTTTGCCGATGGGGTCCTCTCCTTTGTGTCTTTAATTAATGCAGTGAAGTCTGCCTTGAGGATCTCGGACTGTCGGTGCCTTATGTCGTTTACGCCAGCATGTAAAACAATTGCTCCAACTGCCCTGTTCTTGTAGATTGCCGGCGCACGTCTCGTCACATCTCGGACACGAGCACCGGGAAAACAAGAAACAAAAGATTTTCTATTAGGGCAAGTGATATTGAGGTTCCTAACAATAGAATCACCTACCACTATTACATCACTAGGAGCTGAAGGCGAACTGGACGCTTAGAGAGTCAAACCGGTTCTGCGTTACGATGCTTGCCTGTGCCGATGGAGGTGTTCTGGCCTTAAACCCCCGCCTGCATTGCTGAAATACACCGAGGTCATCATCGGTGTTGCTCCTACGAGGCGCGGGGGTGAAGGTGACTTGAGCGGCACAACGCGGGGTTGATGTTACGCTGATAACAGATGGCGAGGACGGTTTATCCAACAGCCGAGCCTTCAGATCTCTGAGGTATCTTCGTCTGGACAGAAGTTTCTGAATCTGTTCATCGAGTGCCTGGAGTTCCTCGACTACAATTTCAACGCGATTCACCTCACTATCGGCCATTGTCCGCTTCTGTTTCTGCTTCCACTTCCGCTTCGTGCCCTAGGAAGAATGAGAGAGAGATAGGTTAGTTACATTAAATAAGGAAATGTAGTGGCTTTAACATTAAATTACATTTAACATGTCTTTAAATCATATGATTGCCAATTTACTTTCCACCTCTGACTAACTGTATAATCATGAGTAGTCATTTTATAAACCTGAATTCTAACTGTAAAATAAACAGCAGTTTTATTCATGTTACTACAATATATATATATATATATATATATATATATATATATATATATATATATATATATATATATATACAGTATATATAGTGTGGCAAAGGCGCTATATAGGCGTCGACCTGAAGCAGACTGACAACAGAGGCACGTAAAAATGAAACAAAAGATTTATTTTTCTTCAGTCATGGGGCACGTCTTCCCCGTGTTTATAGGCCCTACACAGTCCCCAAAACACACAAAAGAAAAACACCAACACACTCTTTTTCCTCCACTCCTCCCAGGTAGCTTTGTCCTCCTCCTCCCGACTCTGGCACCCAGAGTGAATTTATAGCCCACCCTGAAGTGCTCCAGGTGTTTGATGACGGATTTCTGGCTGTACAACCGGGTGTGGCGAAAGAACCACCCCCACATGGGCTCAGGAACCACTGCAGCACCCCCTGGTGGCTCCCCCGGATCCCAACAGGGTTGTAAAGAACTCCATCTCTCATGGAGCCCTGCGGGAATCTGAGGCACCACTTCCACCCAGGAGGGCCGCCATCTAGCATCCCGGGGAGGTAATAATCAGTCCATGCCTCTTCCCCCGGACCATACACAGAACAGGTGTCCAGGCCAGGCAAGGGGCCTGGCTGTCTGCCACATATATATATATATATATATATATATATATATATATATATCAGCACTATCTGATTTAATGAGGAGTAAACAAGTGCATGCACTATTCTGTCACACTAGGGTTAATTTCTTTAGTCATGAACAACCAAGGCTACATTTATTCTGCTACAGATAAAAAACATGGCAGACAGGATAGACAGGAGATGTAACATGGTCAAAAAAAATTCAGGCCAATATTCAATACAATAAATTCAGTCCAATACAACACCAAAAGCAAAAATAATGTAGTCGAATTCAGCACAAAATGAAACAACTACCTGAAAACAAACACATAAAAATGGACAATGACAAACATAAGAAAATGTTAAAACAATCCTTAACCTTTCTTCAAAATTCTACAAAATATTGATAAAACAGATGAAACTTAATTCTTTAACTTGAAAAGTAAATCATATACCTAACTACACTACAGCAGTTAAGAGAAAGTGCATTCAATAAGGGAAACATAAAATAAAGGAATCTGAAGCAAACTAGAAAATTATGAAGATGAAGCAGAGACTATAATGTCTAAATAGGAAGCTGAGTAAACTTAAGTGTGAAGACATCAATCATGCAGATAATTCCATGTATTTTGGAAGATTGGATCATATGATATTATTTATCTTAATTTCAGAAAGCATTTGATAAGGTGCCACATGAGAGGTTGGGCATCAAACTAAAAGAATTTGGAGTTCAGAGTGTAGTATGTATATGGGATCAAAATTGACTCAGACATAGAAATCAGAGGGTTTTGGTGATAGGAACCCTATCAGAATTGGCTCATGTTAAGAGTGGTGTCCCAAAGGGGTCATTGCTAGGGTAACTACTGTTTTAAATACATATAAATGATTTGGATGGGAATATAAATAACAAACTGGTTAAGTTTGCAGAGGATGACAAGCTAGGTGGATTGGCAGATAATTTGAATACATTGAATCATTACATAGGGATTTTAACAGCACTCAGGCTTGGGCAAATTTGAGGCAGATGAAATGTAATGTAAATAAAATGCAAAGCATTAATGTAGGAGTTTGGTCTGAAGATCTGAAAATTGAAATTACACCTTATGAGAATGATTTAGGAAGTTGTACTTGACTCGTCACTACCAACTGCCAGACAGTGTTCAGAAGCCATTACTAAGGCTAACTGAATATTAGGTTACATAGCACAATGTGTAGAGTTCAAGTCATAGGACATTATGCTCAAGCTTTATAATGCACTAATAAGGACTCATCTGGAATAGTGTGTGCAGTTCTGAGGAAGGAGTAAAACAGCTGAGTCTTTTCAGTTTAAGCAAAAGAAAGTAAGCAGAAATATAATTAAAGTGTTTAAAATTATGAAGGGAATTAGTACAGTGGACTGAGACTGTTATTTTAAAATGAGTTCAGCAAGAATACAAGGACACATTTGGAAACTTGTTAATCGTATATTTCACACAGACATTAGGACATTTTTCTTCACACAGAATACTGTAGACTTCTCAAGAACAAACACATTTATATGGAAGACAAAGAGGGCAACAGTCAGTTATTAAAATAAGAGTCTCTGAGGACAAGGATAGGCAATTGCCTTCTCCATATTGTTCAACATGTTTTCAGCTGAAAGCACGTGACTAGCGATCAGCAGTTTCAGGATGGAAGGTATCAAATGTCATTCCAGGGTCTGGTGGTTATTTTATTATTATTCAAATGTTTGTTTTCAAAATGTTAATCTGATTAAAACATCTCTTGAGTTACAAGTAAATACATAAACTATTATCATATCTACATAAACTTTAATCTTCTTCCCCCTCTGTTCCTCCTAACTGAAACCTTAATGTGCACCAGCCATTTTCATTTTTGTCTTGCCTCATTTGTACTTTGTACTGCAGTCACAGCTGCTAAAATCACATGGCATCTACACATAAATGCATACAAAAGAATTTAACCCACACATCACAGAGACATATTGATTTTTGTTTATTTTGCACTGCTTGAGATGATGATATGTAGGAAAGTAAAACAATGTACTTGTGAAGGCAGCTGCAGGAGAATGAGTAAAATATTGGTTTACACATTACAAATCCACAAAAGTGCTACCAGACTAATACCATATGAGTTTTAATGAATGGTTGAAGGAAGAGATTTCCATCCATCCATTTTCCAACCCGCTGAATCCGAACACAGGGTCACGGTGGAGGCAGTACTTATCTTTGCATGATTGTTTGTTCCAGACAGATATGGTCTTTTTGACTTAAAAGCACATTTCCATAGGAATTAAAGTTTTCGATATCTATATAGAAATTACCAAAAAGATAAAACTTTTTACCATATCATTTCAAAATAACTTTGCACAATTACAAATATTGCAAAGTATCATGTTAGAAAGCATACATAAATACATACAGTTAGGTTCATAAATATTTGGACAGAGACAACTTTTTTCTAATTTTGGTTCTGTACATTACCACAATGAATTTTAAATGAAACAACTCAGATGCAGTTGAAGTGCAGACTTTCAGCTTTAATTCAGTGGGGTGAACAAAACGATTGCATAAAAATGTGAGGCAACTAAAACATTTTTTAACACAATCCCTTCATTTCAGGGGCTCAAAAGTAATTGGACAAATTAAATAACTGGAAATAAAATGTTCATTTCTAATACTTGGTTGAAAACCCTTTGCTGACAATGACAGCCTGAAGTCTTGAACTCATGGACATCACCAGATGCTGGGTTTCCTCCTTTTTAATGGTCTGCCAGGCCTTTAATGCAGCGACTTTCAGTTGCTGTTTGTTTGTGGGCCTTTCTGTCTGAAGTTTAGTCTTCAACAAGTAAAATGCATGCTCAATTGCATTAAGATCAGGTGACTGACTTGGCCATTCAAGAATTTTCCACTTCTTTGCTATAATAAACTCCTGGGTTGCTTTGGCTGTTTGTTTTGGGTCATTTCCATCTGTATCATGAAACGCCGCCCAATCAATTTGACTGCATTTAGCTGGATTTGAGCAGACAGTATGTCTCTGAACACCTCAGAATTCATTCGGCTGCTTCTGTCCTGGTGTCACATCATCAATAAACACTAGTGTCCCAGTGCCACTGGCAGCCATGCACACCCAAGCCATCACACTGCTTCCACCGTGTTTTACAGATGATGTGGTATGCTTTGGATAATGAGCTGTTCCAGCCTTCTCCATACATTTTTTCTTGCCATCATTCTGGTAGAGGTTGATCTTGGTTTCATCTGTCCAAAGAATATTTTTCCAGAAACTGTGCTGGCTTTTTTAGATGTTCTTTAGCAAAGTCCAATCTAGCCTTTCTATTCTTGAGACTTATGAGTGGCTTGCACCTTGCAATGCACCCTCTGTATTTACTTTCATGCAGTCTTCTCTTTATGGTAGACTTGGATATCGATATGCCTACCCCCTGGAGAGTGTTGTTCACTTGGTTGGCTGTTGTGAAGGGGTTTCTCTTCACCTTGGAAATGATTCTGCGATCATCCACCACTGTTGTCTTCCGTGGACGTCCAGGTCTTTTTGTGTTGCTGAGTTCACCAGTGCTTGCTTTCTTTCTCAGGATGTACCAAACTGTAGATTTTGCCACTCGTAATACTGTAGTAATTTCTCGGATGGGTTTTTCTGTTTTCGCAGCTTAAGGATGGCTTCTTTCACCTGCATGGAGAGCTCCTTTGACCGCATGTTGTCTGTTCACAGCAAAATCTTCCACATGCAAGCGCCACACCTCAAATCAACTCCAGGCCTTTTATCTGCTTAATTGATAATGACATAATGACGGACTTGCCCACACCTGCCCATGAAATAACCTTTGAGTCAATTGTCCAATTACTTTTGAGCCCCTGAAATAAAGGGATTGTGTTAAAAAAATGCTTTAGTTGCCTCACATTTTTATGCAATCGTTTTGTTCACCCCACTGAATTAAAGCTGAAAGTCTGCACTTCAACTGCATCTGAGTTGTTTCATTTAAAATTCATTGTGGTAATGTACAGACCCAAAATTAGAAAAAAGTTGTCTCTGTCCAAATATTTATGGACCTAACTGTATGTGATCAAGATTTAAGTTGTTTTACAAAAGCTTTGGTCTGAATATCCCTATTCTGAATAAACATATATACTGATTTTTGTTTATACTTAGGCTTTCTGAGCAGCATAGCAGATCAGTGGCTCACCCTATTATCTCTCGGGCCTACCATTTTGGGTTTGAATTATTAGTTATTGTCTGTGTGGACTCTGCAGATTTTCCTTGTGTCCATGTGTTTTTTTTCCTCCAGTGTCCCAAAGAAATGAAGATTTGGTTGTTTTGTGATTGTAAATTGGCCAAACGTAGGTGTGTGCCATATACCATACTGGTGTCTTGATCGAGATTGATTTCTGTCTTGTGCTTGATGCTGCCTTAAAATATGTCAGTGTGTCAGTGGAGAAACCGTTTCTAATTTCTGAACAGTTGGCAAATTCATTTCATATATATTTTTAACATTTCCCTTTTCTCAGCTACCTAATGTGTTTAATTTGAAAATTTCCCCAGTCTGTCTGTCAGAACCCAAATTTCTATTTGATATAATCAGCAATGTAAACAGTTTGTTACTGAAATGTAAAGCTAGTCTCTTGATGTAGTTGCCCCTGAAAAATAATAAAAGAAAAAAAATCTTTGACAAATTTTCTTCAACCATGGAAAACTCAGACTGTCCATGGGATCAGAAAGGAGTACCACACAGCTGAGCATAAATGGAAAAAATACACTAATACTACAGCTTGAAATTCAAGTATACAGCTTGAAAAATACAATATAGTATGTACAATTATGGCATGATATGAAAGAAGTCTTACTTTGCTATAGATACAGATGACACCAAAATAAAAGTATAAGAATATTATTTTGAACTACTGACAGTCTTTTACAATCTGCTCCACCCAAAGACTTAATAAGCTGGGAGTTCGTGCCCATGTGTGAAGACATATTTTCAATGAAGAAAATAATTTGCAATCAACTACAGTTTGGAACATGGGAGCAGAAACAGATTTTCCTCCTTATATCACTTCCACCAATCTAAAGTGCTTTTGCAAAATGAATGGACATGAAATTCCTAGATTAATTACTCAGATTATGGTAAACCTTCTGTTTATACCAATTCCAACTGGCCCTTTCAAAGAAATATCTGATTGCCTATTTGACATTGTGCTTGAAACAGTCAGTTATTCAAGAGATTCAGATATTGTTCCAGATGTTCCAAAAGTTGCTATTGTTAAATCTTTACATAGCAAGACTGTCCTTTAATTCTGTGATTTGACCAATTTCAGATTTATTTGTAACATTGAAGTAACTTTATAGAAAATTGGTTTGCTCAGGATAGTAAAACATAACACTTAATGATAATGTCAATACAATTTTTGTTGCTATTCTTCAAAATCTGATTTCTTCATTTTTGGGCAAAGATTACATTATTCTAATTTACAGTCTTAAACTCTGTTGACCTTTCTAGAACTGCTTTAAGATAATTTTACTTTAATATAACTGGGAGAAAATAAATTTTAAATGTACGTGGCTCATTTTCAGAGAAGTAGGATGTATATATGGTGTTCCTCAAATACAGCCAGATATCTTAGATGCTCCAGGTCCCTTTTTTGAGTATGTATATACTGTAACACTGCAGAATGAGTGAGCACAAATGTTCACGTGGAATAAATAAAATAAAAACTAAAGTTCCACTTGGTGTCAGTAATAATAAAAATATAAAACTTATGACCAAAATTATTTATTTAATGAATCATTGTTGCAGTACATGTAGAATTAAGCACATGCTTATGCCTTCAGCCAAGTTATTATGGCATACACATTTTGCAGGGTTGCCAATGATGAACATGAATAAACTGTAGTTTATTCATAATGCAGCAGCAAGTGTTTTATATAGATGTGCAAATCTGACCCAATTCATTTTAGTCTCATTATACTGACTTAATTTGTCTTTTAGAATTATATTTTTTTATTATTTACATGTCTCTTAATTATATTCAAACATGTCTGAAGGGCAATTTGCATATGCTCATCAACACATGCTACCTTATTTAAAATAAAATAGAAATGAACTGGTGAAACATCTATTTATTTTTGTTTAAGATTTATAACAAAGATACAACAGACAAGGACATTTTTTTAAATTTGAAATCACAATATATATTAAAAATCTCTGTTGTACTGTAAATTATCAAGAGTATCTGGTCTTATGACTACTAAAGGTTTTTATTCATATCTTAATTTAGGACTGCATACTTCTATGACTTATAGGTGGGGCTGTTTATGTACGTCAGTCAGTTAAAAGTCTTAAAAGGGCAAAATCCTGCTGTGGCCCAGTGGTTGAGAAACGCCAGTACTAAAAGTGACAGACTATATACTCAAGAAAATGATTCAATGGAAAAACTTAATTCAGTTATGTGTAAAATTTGCATGTAAATTTATCAAGAACCCAAATTAGTTTGATGCATGACATTATAGAAAACGTGTAGCAATTGTGCTTAATTGGCAGGCTTCATTTATTTATTTTTCAATTTCACATTAGTCTAAAACTATTGATTTATGTCATGAGTGAAGAATACTCTAACTTTGAATGGTAGTATAAACAAAAATTAAGGATAGTTATCTACTGTATTTAACTCTCCACTTACAAGATGGTTTACAGTGATAGTGACATCATTATTATAATTTTAATATGCAGCCCCATAACCTATAACCATAAAGGTTATATTTATTCCCTTGAGCCAAACTGATTAACCTAATATAATCAGAAAATTAAATGTAGTCGAAGTATAATGGTTATCTCTAAGCATTTACTCACGATTGATTCTTACCATATCCTCTCTGTACCTGCGCTAATGTATATAATGTATATAATGTAAATAAAGCAAATATCACCATGCAATGAATGCACAGCATGAGAATGCAACAATGGAGAAATATTTTAGTGTGCCAGGAGTGAATATGAGCCAACTTTAGTGGTGGTGAAGAACTGAGGGTGATATTAGTGTAATTTTAAATTACGTTTAAATATAAGCCTATCTGAGAAATCTTATAATTTGAGTTAAATCAGTATTTTCCAATGTATTCAAAGCCTACAGTTGTAGTCCTGTTGCTATGTTTATCATTTAATTTTACTTTGTCACATCTGCGTGTTATTATTATTTTTACTATTATTCTTGCTGTTGTTGTTGCTGAATTATTATTTGTTATAGTCTATACTTTTCTGTCGTAACCTCTTAATGCTTACGATGGGTCAGTGCCGATGCATATTGCATCACATATATAAAGATTAAGACATTTTGTAAAAATTTGCTGGATTTTTGAAATCTGTTTAAGCTGTTTGTTACTATAGCTGTCAAAGTCCTCTTAAGTTTGCACAGTATGTGTTTGGTTTAAAAGAGTAGGCATCTTTTAGCTTGCAGGACAAAGGCATTTAGAGAAGCATGCAGGAGGAGCAATTCGGCTGAGTTTTGTTTCTCATTCAGTTTCATATTGAAAATTTGATTCATTTTAAAAGCTTACTGCATGTTTTATTGTTCTAAAGCAACTCCTTTATGCTTTTAAAATTTGATACTTTAATTTATTTACTGTACATATTTTACACTATGTCATGAAGCCTGTATAGCAATTGGTATTTTATATGATTAAAGTGTATTGTGTAAAGTGTACAGTATGTCTCATGTGTAATAAAGATATTTTGGGGGAGTTGGGTAGATGGGCGGCAAAACTTTATCTTGCCTCTGGAAGCATTTTTTTGACACACTGGCCCTGCCAACTTTTTAAACATTTTTTAACTATAAATGAACACAAGTGATATGATATCCAACCAAGCTGTGTCAATTGTACTAGAAACAGGTATATAAATATGTTCATTTTCAGTTGGAGCAACTGAAGGTAGATTGGCAAATTTTCCCAAAAATCATTTTTAAGGCCTAATCATATTCATTTTGTGTAAGCTCAACCTAAGGTAATCAGGTAAAGGCAATATTTTACCTAAAAATTATTTCTGTGAGTGGTGCTGTTTACTAACCAATGAAATCAACTTATACTGTGATAATGTGGTACCCCGATATTTAAGTCAATTGGACTAGAAAAGGATATGTAAACTCTTCAAACATGGTCCATTTCAGTAAATGCCATTTAATGTAGCCAAGTAATACAAACACACCCCAAGATTATGTTTTTGTGTATATTGTGGAAAGCATACCCCCGGTCACAGACAGACAGACACCAGAATGTCCAAAACACACTTCTTTTATTTCTTTCAGCACCACAATGCCTTCCTCCAACACTCTTTCTTCTTTCTCTTTCTGGCCGCCTCTCCCCTCCTCACAAGCTTCGTCTCCTTCCTCCCAACTCTGGCTCCCCTTCTGGAGGGAGGCGGCCCCTTATATACTGACCCGGATGAGCTCCAGGTGCTCCCCTTGATGACACTTCCTGGTGTGGCGGAAGAGTCCAGAGAGTCCCTGGAAGCACTCCGGGTGCCCCTGGGAATTCTTCCGGCAGCACTTCCTGGTGTGGCGGAAGTGCTGCCATCTGGGACTTCACGACTGTCTGGGCGCCCCCTGGTGGTGACCACGTCCTCCGGTAGGGATGAATGTCCCAACTCCGGTCCAGTGGCCCATAAGCAGACCCAGGCGGCTGCCCCCTTGTGGCCCTGGGGAAGTATTGTCCATTACGGGGACCATCCAGGCGTCCCGGCTGGGTAGGGTCCTCATCCATCTGGGACACTATCTTTGAATTCTACCACAGTTATGGACATTAGCATATGTTATACTGTAACATGCATTTTAAGGACTGGAACGTGCTGGGCATTTAGTTGGCCTGGATGTTCACATTCACATTTTATGAATTCAAAAGGAATATTGGAGTTAAAGTTTTGTCTTCATACTTCAAATCCTACCATTTGTAAATTTAAAAATTCCTCAAGAAAGACTGAGTTAAAAATTCCTCCACATTGACGACAAAGATTCATACAGAATTACAGGAAGCATTTGGTTATAGTCATTGCAGCTAAAAGTTATATAACCAGTTATCAAGAGTAAAGAGGAAATTACTTTTTCACACTGCCAGTTAAATGAATATGATTTATTAAGTCAAGTCATTTATTATATAGCACATTTAAAAACAACAGGAGATGACCCAAAGTGCTTTCCAGTTAAAAAGAATTAAATAAAAAAATACTACATACATAGCAAAATTTAAAAATAACACAATAGAATATAAAATGTATAAATAAAATAAACTGGAAACATACATACAAGAAGTAACAAAATAAAAATTAACATAAATGAAATTAAAATTACTGCAGTGGGTTGGCACCCTGCCCGGGATTGGTTCCTGCCTTGTGCCCTGTGTTGGCTGGGATTGGCTCCAGCAGACCCCCATGACCCTGTGTTCGGATTCAGCGGGTTGGAAAATGGATGGATGGATGGAAATTAAAATTAAATGTTCAGTAAACAACAAATTAAGAAGAAGAGGGTAAGAGTTATTAAATTGAGATTAAAAGTAACATGTTAATGGACTTGACAAAAACCATAGGAGAACCTCAAACTGAAATGAAAGCAAGAGAAAAAAGGTGGGTCTTTAGTTTAGATTTAAACTCATCAATTGTATGGCAGGACTTAATGTTGGATGGGAGACTATTCCAAAGTTGGCGGGCAGCTACAAAGAAAGCCTGGTCACCTTTGGTTTTGAGATATGAATGAGGAACTGAGAGGAGCTGTCGTGAGAATGACCAAAGTGACTTGGGTGCTGAATATGGGAATAGCAGATCTGAAATGTATTGGGCTAATCCATTGAATGTTTTGAAAACAAATAGTAACATTTTAAAATCAATTCTGTATTTCACAGGTAACCAGTGCAAATCAGCTAGAAGAGGAGTGATATGTTACTTTTTCTTTGTTCCAGTTAAAAGTCTAGCAGCTGCATTCTGAATCATTTCAAGTCTAGAAATTGTGGAATGAGACTGCCACATACAGTATACAGGGAATTACAGTAGTCAAGACGAGAGGTGATAAAATCATGGATAACTATTTCCAGGTCCTTATGAGATAAAATTGGTTTTAACTTGGCTATAGATGATAAAAGCTGCCTTTTACAACACTGCTGACTGTTCATTAAAATTCAATGAAGCATCCAAAAACACACAGAGGTTTTTAACCTCATTATGCAGATTTACAGACAATGGACCAAGCACGCTGCTAAGGCTAGTGACAGGTTTTGGGGGCCAAATATAATTACATCAGTTTAGTTTTAATTTAGCGCCCTAACACATGCTGGCTAATTCAAGGTCTTCAGCATTGTGCTTTTTGTGTTGTGTAACTGTTTTGGTGCAGTTTATAAAATCAATTTTTTCTGAAGTTCAGGGCGTCCAACTACAAATGGCTATACTAACCAGTGACCAATTTCTGAAATTAAATGACTTCTTTTCCCTTCATTTTAATTGCTTTCTTTTTTCACTCAGTCCTCTGAATTGCTTGTTTTTTTTCTTTGAATTACAACCAAATAAAATTGAGATGTGAAGAGAGCCAATAGATGGGCCCTCAAACTCCAACCAATTTCACTGCAACTAGTTTCTTAATTAGAATCCAATTCTTGTTGTTAATTAAACCCATTATTTAATTCCATGGTTTGTTAGTGATCTTATTCTGCCACACCAGACATGGTGATTTTCTCTTTTAAGAGTACCATCAAAATGTTTTGCTGACCTGAGCAGATTGAATTATGCTGTACTTATTGTATTATACTCTATAAGCTAAATAAAACCTATAGAAAATTAAAAATCAATAAATGAAAGTGTTTTCTGCTTGCACCCAATGATATTGGGTGTGTATTTATACTTATTTAACTATGCATGGCTGGCCATATGTTGAAATTCTTCAGCAAATGCTTGTTTCAAAAATCTAAATTAGACATTGCCTTGATTCATTTTCATCAATGAAAATCTTATTGTGGAACTTTCTAAAGTCTATCTTTCTCCTTCTTCAATTTTTTTTCAAGTAACAACCACAGACTATACCAATATTTATATGTGGCAAAAGCTATATGCTTTTTCACTTTTTTGTTATTCATAGCAAGGCATTTTTACATATTCTGTATTCAGAGTCAGCCTGAGGATTTTAAAAGCATATGAGCATTACCACAAATATTTAGGAGTGACCTTGAAAAAAAAGAAAGAAATATTTGACACAAATACTCTCAGTAAAACTAAGAAGTGATTTGAAGTTTTGTGGCTTAGTACACATAACAAGAAATTATATTTCTATAAATTATTTCTTTGCAATTCAGTCCTAAACATTTTTCTCAGTTTCTCCATTTCTATCATTGCTGCCTATGCAGTACTGCCTGCAAATTAAAGTACAGGGTCAGAGGGAGATGGGGTAATATTCTGCACTAGTAGGAAACTCGCCTTGTCCATTGTAGGGCACATTCATGCAGACACACACTGCATTGGGGCAATTAGCAGTATAAATTCAATTTAACAACATCCACTTGGATAGTGAACTGGAGTAAACGTAGAAATCCACACAAACACCACAGAATAGCCAAACTGCATAAAGAAGGCACACAAAGTTTGAGTGAGCCATATAAGTAATTAAAATAGTGAATGCTCAGTAGTGGCAAGAAAAAGACCAGGGGCCTCATGTATAAACGGTGCGTAAGCACAGAAATGTTGCGTACAAACGTTTCCACGCTCAAATTGCGATGTATAAAACCTAAACTTGGCGTAAAGCCACGCACATTTCCACGGTACCTCATACCCTGGCATACGCAATTTCTCCGCTCGGTTGTGCAGACTGGCAGCACCCAGCGTCAAAGCAGTGCTACTGTTCCTGTGTGGTCACCCTTTCTTTCTTAGATCCACATTCCTGACGCGGCTTTATAAATACACTGAAACTAACTGCATATTGTTTATTAGTGTAATGCATCTGACTATAATTAACCTGCAACAATATAATGGTCCAGGGAATAGCCATAGTATTCCAAATACCATAACTGCTTTAGCGTTGTTACTCTCAATGCATCTTCTTCTTCTTTCAGCTGCTCCCGTTAAGGGTTGCCACAGCAGATCATCTTTTTCTATATTACTCTCACTGCACCAATCGGAGTATTTATATCACTGTATCTGAGTGGGGAATCACAGCAGCAGCTAATTGGAAAGAGAATTATCGGTATACAGCATGAAGCAGACGCTGCCTGAGCCACGACAAAACGTTTCAGAGACTTTCCTGTATGGACTTCGCGGTTTAGAAAAAGTTTCATCCCAAGAACTATAAACACACTCAATCAGTCCATCAAGTGCTCCTTGTAGAACTGTTTGTACTTATAAGTACAATTACCTCACTGCAAACTTGCACTACAGTTATAATATTGCACAACCTGCGTCACTTTATAAAGAGCGTATTTACATATGATGACGATATCATTTTTAAGATGAAATGCAGCAAAATATGTTGATTATATTATACAGATAAAACTTTAACTTCATTTAAATAATCTGTATTGTTAATAATTAAACAAGTGAGGACACGGTGCAGCAGCGGTAGCTAATTCAGGGATTGTTCCTGCATTGTGTTGTATTCTTGCTGGTGCTGACGCGACACTGGAAAGATAGACCGATAGAATAATTAAACATGTACTACGAAGATATTTCAATGTTCCTTAAAAGTTTTGAAGAATCGGCGTTCTAAGCTTACAAATGGCTTCACGTCTATTACAGAGCTGATTGTGTGGCGATTGGGTATTTGGAGAAAGAAAAGTAAGGACAGGAATTGGAGGTTAGTACATTTGAAAGAGACAGTACTTCTGTAATAAATTATTTCATCGAAGGTCGCGCATGGCGCAGCAAGCCTCTTGCATGAGACATGAACAAGCACTGCGCCACCGTGTTCCCATGTTTAATAACATGCTTTCATTCCTATCATCATGAAAAAGATATCACGTATACATCTCAGTATTTTAATTATTCAGAGAGCTGTAATATCACGAATGTAATGGATTATGTGTCCTGTCGGAGGAAGAGAAAGCCCGTTTAAGAAGCAGGTAGTGATTCACACACAGAGCACATAGAAGATCAAATACAGAACAAAGCATTTAATGTGCTACTTTAGTTACGATGCGATTTGAGAAACTAGTAAATTAAATGATTTTAAGATGAAGTTTATGATGTTCTACTTTAATGGCAAAATAAACTATGTGATTAAAGTGGAAATTTCGAGATTAAAGTTGACATTTCGTGCTTTTATCCCACTGTGTGCCTATTTTTTTTGTCTGTACCATAATAAGCTTTCATATGACACACAGACGGTGGGCTACGACTCGCCTTTTCATGGTGACTTTGATATGTGACTTCTTTTTTATTTCGGGCACTGTGTGACTTTGTGAACTTGAGCTTTCGAGTTTCTCTGACACTCTGTCACTCGATCAACTTCCTTTTGTTGATTATACCTCTGTTTAACACCAACAAATAGTACGTTTTTCCTTTGCCTCCACTTGGTATTCGCTGAAATTCTTATATTTTCGCCTGTGCTTTTCCCATTGTCTTTTCACAGAAGGCTATTTATATAGATTTGCATATTCAAAGAGGTGTAATTCTGGGAGGAGTTGGGGCGGGACAGAAGGTGCGTGCACGTGCGTTACTTTTCACGCTGATCAGGATTTATGTAGCAGAAGAACGTGGAAGTTTGCGTACGTACAGATTCCTGCATCTGGATTTTTCTGTGCATACGCACATTCCCGCTTTGTGCTTACGCCATGTTATAGTGTGAGTTCTACGCACAGCGTTATACATGAGGCCCCAGGGGCCTCATGTATAAATGGTGTGTACACACAGAAATGTTGCATTAGAATGTTTCCACGTTCAAATAGCGATGTATAAAACCTACACTTGGCATAAAGCCATGCACTTTTCCACGGTACCTCATACCCTGTCGTACGCAAGTTCTCCGTTCGGTTTTGCAGACTGGCAGCACCCAACGTCAAAGCAGTGCTAATATTCCTGTGTGGTTACCTTTTCTTAGATCCACATCCACGACGGCGGCTTTATCAAATACACTGAAATTAACCGCATATCGTTCATAAATTTAATGCATCTGATTGTAATTAACCTGTAACAATATAATGGTCCACAGAATGCTAAAACTATTCTAAATACCATAATTGCTTTAGCGTTGTTACTCTCACTGCAAGATGAAATGCAGCAAAATATGCTGATTATATTATACAGATAAAACTTTAACTACACGGTGCCGCAGCACTAGCGAGCTTGAGCTTCGTTCACGGTTTGTTCCTTCCTCGCGCTGTATTCATGCTGTGGCTGGCGTGACACTGGAAGGATAGATGGATAGAATAATTAAACATTGCGAAGATATTTCAATGTTCCTTAAAAGTTTTGAAGAATCAGCGTTCTAAACTTACAGATGGCTTAACGTCTATTACAGAGCTGATTGTGTGGCGATTGGGTATTTGGAGAAAGAAAAGTAAGGACAGGAATTAGGGGTTAGTACATTTGTAAAAGAGTACTTCTGTAATAAAGCATTTTATCGAAGGTCGCTCATGGCGCAGCAAGCATCTTGCTGTAAGACATGAACAATCACTGCGCCACCGTATTCCCATGTTTAATAACATGCTTTAACTTATATCATCATGAAAATGATATCACATATACATCTCAGTATTTTAATTATTCAGAGAGCTGTAATATTACGAACGTAATGGATTCTGTGTCCTGTCGGAGGAAGAGCATGTAGTGATTCAGGCACATAGAGCACATATAAGATCAAATACACAACAAAGCATTTAACGTGCTACTTTAGTTATGATGGGATTTGAGAAACTAGTAAAATTAAACAATTTTAAGATGAAGTTTATAATGTTCTACTTTAATGACAAAATAAACTACATGATTAAAGTGGAAATTTCGAGATTAAAGATTGACATTTCATGATTTTTTCACACTGTGTGCCTTTTTTTCACTACCCTAATAAGCATTCATATGACACTCAGACGGTGGGCTACGAGTCGCCTTTTCACGCCGACTTTGATATGTGACAACTTTTTTATTTCGGGCAGTGTGCGACTTTGTGAACTTGAGCTTTCGAGTTTCTCCGACATGCTATGTCACTCGATAAACTTCCTTTTGTTGCTTATATAACTGTTTAAACCAACAAATAGTACGTTTTTCTTTGCCTCCATTTGGTATTCGCTGAAATTCTTCTATTTTTCCTCGTACTTTTGCCATTGCCTTTTCACAGAACGCTGGGCTTAAGGGCTATTTATATTGATTTGCATATTCAAAGAGGCGTAATTCTGGGAGGAGTTAGGGCGGGACAGCAAGCGCGTGCACGTGCGTTTATTTCCACGCTGAGCGGGATTTATGTAGTGGAAGAACGCGAAAGTTGCCGAACGCACAGATTCCTGCATCTGGATTTTTTTGTACGTAAGCATATTTCGGCTTTTGTGCTTACGTCATGTTATAGTGCGAATTCTACGCACGGCGTTATGCATGAGGCCCCAGGAATTTTATCTTGTTCTTGTGTCTTTTAACAGTAATTACTAATTTACATTAAATAATTAGCATAACCATCCATCCATCATCATTTTGATGTCAGATTTAGCAACTATCCCGAACGCATTAAGTGCAAGGCAGAAAACCAGCTCTGCATTGGGCAAAATTATGTACAAATCAACACACTGAGTAACCTACCAAAATGCTTTGGCATGAGCTGAGAAAAACAGATTACCTGGAAAAGAACCCACATATAATTGGAAAGAACATGAAAAGCTCGACTCACAGAGGGACTGGATTAGGATTTAACCATTTCTTGTGAAGTTCTGGTGTATACGCACTAACCACAGTACCACTTAAACTTGGTTATCATTGTGCAAACTGTTTACAGAGTTTGTTAAATTGCTAAGAGTTTTCAAGAATATTTTCATAATTGTCATGTTATAAAAAATTCTCAATCCCAATTCCTGCCTGAAACCTATCCCAATAATATCACGTACAAGGGAGGTGTGACCTTAGAAAATGAAACCAGTCCATCACATATGAGATCTGTATAACCCCTTATTCTAAAATGCATACCTTTGAGACATAGGAAAAAAAAGGATAAAGAGAAAACTAACAGAGATCAGGATAATGGATCTGAGTGGCAGTGATACCCACTGTCCTGCCGCAAATATAAATTACTTTTTTTAATTATTTTTTTTTGGGTGCATAAAGAAGAAAAACACAATCAAAAACATTTTATTAAATGTATTGTTTGTTTTCATATAACTTTACATATTTTTATATATGACTTTATTATTATATTATATTATAGCTTATTATTATGTGTACCAATCAAACATGCTTGCATGTGTTTAATATCAAATTTTATTTATCTGAAGTGTTGTGTTATTTTTTTAATAGTCTCAAGGATTGCTTAGTTTTTATTCTTAAATGTCTATTGCTACAACATATACAATTTTGGATTTTGAAACTGAGTTGATTTAATTTTTCTGATCCTTTTCAGTTAATAACCCAAATGATGTGCTCATTACAATAAAATGCTTTCTCATATTTTCCTTCCAGTTAAAACAGACTCATAAACTGATACTTCACTCATTTGCCAGTTTGTATATATGGAAGCATATTTGTTTTATTTCCTGAATGTGGCCGCTCCAACTTTGAGGTTATGTAGGCAGCCAGGAATATCAATCAACTGTTCATATTGTGTATGACCACAATAGCCTGAGGCCAGGGAATACAGCTGGATAAACTCAAGAACTGCTCGAGACAGAAAGAAATGTTTCTCCAGTACATCGGGTATGCAATGCTTCACACTCACAATCTGCCACTGAGTGGAGATTAACCATAAAGATGACATTCTAAAACAGATTTTGACCTGCCAAATGCTTACAGATCATTGTTTACCACAGCCAAAGGCATTCAAGAATATAATCTGAAAAGGTACATTGAACAGAGACTGTTTATTTTCTAATGAAGCATTTTTAATATCTTTCCTGGTTCCTTTTCTTTGGTATGTATCATGTTTACACAGATGTACACCTCTATTTTGAATGACTAAATCTTAGGAATTCACTCTAAAACACTTAGGAATTAGTTAAGGCCTTTCCTCACATCATTTTATACAATTATAAATGTTTTCAAAATTGTGAGCCAAAAAATTATTTGTTGGCTGGATTCCATGCACATTTGGCTACTTGTATTAGAATAATTTGAAACAGAGCACATCATTCTTCTTCTTCTTCTAAATTTTTATATGCTTTAAAATGGGTGATAAAATAAACAGTTGTTGAAAATGACAGCTGGCTGTTTTTTTGACCTTCAGAAAGACATTTTTTTCATATTTTAATAATATTCAGCAAATGCTGTTGAAATGAAATGCTTATTGTTAGATGCATTTTCTTATATGCCATATGTACACTGATATCAAAGTACTATATAACTGGATCCACAGATGCCTTGATAAATGTTTTAGAGCAGGCTGTCTCTCATTTGCACTTAAAAATAACTGTAGCTGTCAAGTCTATAATAGGTTCTTGACTGGGATGTAAAGCTATATTTATTTTATTAGGAAATTAAAAAAATCTTTGACAAGTATGGTAGTTCTAAGTGGTATATAACATAAACAATACATTCAGTCGTCATTAGGCATAAAGACAGATTGAAGACAATATTTTACTTGCACTACTGAGGCACTTCAAGACATGAAACAAGAATAAGGAAAATAGAGTTACATACAATTTAGTGAAAATAGCATCATAAAGAAGGCTTATTTTTAACATTGGATCTTTGTAAATTGTCTATTGTAATAATAACATAAGGTATTTACACTTTTCTAAAATTCAGTAATCTTTTAAATAAATAGATTGTTAATAAAGGCAGTTCAAGAGTTCAATGTTGACATTGATGGACCTGGTTTTTGGCTGACTGAGCATGAATTGCATCATGCCTATAGGCCATCCCTACAGCTTTCCAGTGTATAATTCACAGAATCTAGGCATATGTTTAAAATCAGATTTATTACCTTAAGTGAGGATAGCTCATTCAAATATAGGATGAAGCTATAATGAAAAGAATGCATGATAATGCAGAGTAGCAAACACCAACTACATCATGTAGACCTAATGTACAAGTTGGAAGCTTAACTTTGCCCTAAAGAAGCCTTTGGTATGTATAAGTAGCACAAATAAACACACTCGTTCTCTATGCCCTTCAGTAGTAGCTTAACATTTGCTTTTTTGCTGTTAAGGTACCCAAAATTAGATCCCATAATTTCATCCTTGAGTGTTTTGGATTTAGCTCATTTTTACACAAGGACTTGGGTTTAATCCCCATCCATGTTAGTATCAGTATGGGGCTTGTACAGTTTCCTCCTGTTCTTAGTGGTCTTCTCTAGGACTGCTTTCTTCCCATAAAGTTAGATTAGTTCATGTCTCCAAATCAGCTATGAGGAAGTGCTTTTTGATGTTTGTATAAGCATGTGACTGACAGGGGCCTTATCCAGATTTAGTTAGTCTCATTCTCAATGCTAATACAATGGGTTTCAACACCTCATTACCCAATAATCTCAATAGAAAGTTAAAAAAATGGAAGAACAGTGACTTTTGAAAATATTCATGGGATGCTTTGGAGGCCATTCTTCTCTAACCTCAGGTGGGAATGTGACTATGGTGGCTAGTATCATGCTCCAGAAGGAAAATAAGCCCAATCCAGGGAGATCAGAGATGAACTGAGAAAACAGCCCTTTCGTGCCAAGTGATCCTAGAGGGATATACAGTAAAATAAACTTTAAAGGAATGGCATTTTGCATGTTTCTGTTATGAGAGGATGTTCCATGTATCCCATAAACTTAAACTGCCTGAAAAGCTTATATTATAATTATTAAAGTAAAAGAGTCCCAATGAATTGTGAATTTCCCATTGGGATTAATAAAGTATCTATCTATCTATCTATCTATCTATCTATCTATCTATCTATCTATCTATCTATCTATCTATCTATCTATGAAAAAAACAGATTCAGTCCCCTTGAGTTCTTATTTTCTAAGTATCCCGCACATAATTGTTAAAATTTAATTGACAATAATTAATACATTCAATAAATTGTTCATTGTACAAAATGCCCCCACCCCCATCTTTTTCAGCTTTTACTATGATACAACATTCAACCTTAATGTATTAAAACTGGAATTCTTTCACATTAACTAATAAAAAACAGTGTATCACACCTAATTGGAAAAAGTAACTGATGCTCCTATATAAATTATGAATAAAGCATATATAATGCCAGTTTCTGCATGTTTTCCTTTTCATTTTTACCTCTAAATAAATGCTAGCATGACCAGTTTGTAATGAAAATCACTTAGATAGACAGTAGTTGTGTGCAATTAAGGTGTTTCACATAAACTTTGGTTACTTAAATAAATGTTTAAGAAGTCTCATAGCTTGTACAGCTCTCATAAAAAAAATCACAGGCAATGGAAAAGTAAGACCAATACCAATCAAGAGAAGTGCGTAAGATAATTTCTAAAACATCCATCCATCCATTTTCCAACCCGCTGAATCCGAACACAGGGTCACGGGACCCAATCCCAGCCAACACAGGGCAGGAACCAATCCCGGGCAGGGTGCCAACCCACCGCAGGACACACACAAACACCAAGGCCAATTTAGAATCGCCAATCCACCTAACCTGCATGTCTTTGGACTGTGGGAGGAAACCAGAGCACCCAGAGGAAACCCACGGGAGAACATGCAAACTCCACGCAGGGAGGACCCGGGAAGCGAACCCAGGTCCCCATGTCTCCCAACTGCGAGGCAGCAGCGCTACCCACTGCGCCACCGTGCCGCCAATTTCTAAAACATTCAAAATGTATTACTGCTTATGTAATTCTCTAAACACTAAGGTAACTTTTAAGTATAGTGATAATTTCATGCTTCCCTGAGTATCAATGTTTATAATCTTTAGAGAGCCAAGAATTTTACTAATTGTAGTGTCATCCTGCTAACCCAGCCACAGAGGATGCACAAACCAGTGTGTTTCTTCGTGCCGGACCCAAGCCCGGATAAATGTCAGGAAGGGTATCTGGTGTAAAATTTTGCCAAATCAATATGCGGACAAGATAATCCGCTGTGGCGACCCCCTAATGGAAGCAGCCCGAAAGAAGAAGAAGAAGAAGAAGTAGTATCATCCTGCTGAATTGTTATAGCCCAAGCTTAACAGACTCACAAGAATAAATTCTTACACATCTTCAATATTATTTGTTTCTTGAATAAATACTATACACAGTGCCTATTCACCTTGCTTGCAAACCAGTTTTTTCTATTTCCTAAAATGTTTCAGAGTGAGTGTATGCTATTCTGTGGAATGATTTGATAGTCCAACTCCTGTTGCTGTATTCTCTAATTTGGGTAGAAATGTAATGTTCGGCTGTAAGCACCCTTTTAAAAATGAACAGTAGTCAAAAACAGTTTAATTTGTCCCTACCAGCTAATCAATGAATTATTTAAGTGGTACCAAACTGAAGAGGCACTGAGAGAGGGAAATGTGTCTTGATGGCACAATTTAATATATGCATCAAGATAATTTAAAAAATAAATAACAGTATGAAGTGATAGTCATGAATTAGAAAATCTGCTGTTAATGTTATAATTCATTAAGTTCCCTGCTTTTTAAAATTTTGTCTTAAAGCCAAAGCCTACACAGAAAAATGCAATTAAAAAGAAATGTTGAAATCAGTTAATACTGTAGGATTCCATTCTTTTTTAAACATTCATATAATTCCCAAGCATACTTAACCCAATTCAGGGTCACTGTGAAGCCAGAATCATCTCTGGGAAAGGCACCAGTCCAACAGAGGACAGATTCCCATATACACCCACACTCACTGTAGAACAGTTCAGAGTTACCTGATTAACCTAACATGCAGTTCATCTGGATATGGAAGGAATTCCAGAATATACAATAAAAACTAGAACAATACAAAGACATGTGGAGCATACAGACAATAACAATTATGGGATTCAAACCCAGTCTTCTGGAACTGCTATATAAAGCAGCAGGTCTAACACAGAGATTAAAAATATAAAAATAACTTTTTCAGCACTACACATCAAAAATATTTTTAAACAAATTTGCAGGTAAATGTTTATAACCCTTTATGACATTCTTGTATTTAAGCACACAATATTTGATGTGTTTTTTAGGCAACAGTGCAGCAAGATTAGACAATAAAAGCTGTAGCAGCCACCTCCCTGCTATAAATAAGCATTACCTTAATTTTCCTTCATTTTGCTTTAATACCATGTTTTTTTCTTTGCTTAACACATTTGTCAGATTGCAATTGTAAATACCAGAGAAAATTAGGACATGTATTTAAAAGCTCACCAGTTGCTTGGTTTGTTATGTTATTGTTAAAATTAAAATTACAGCTTTTAAAATATTCAGAAGAGCTTAGGTCTGTTGATTATTCTAACAGTGTGCTCTAAACAATCAAGCAATCCTCCCCACAGCACAGCAAATTTTTTTATAAAAAGGTAAAGTCTTTTATGACTCTATAGAGGGTGATTTCTAACAAAAAAGAAGAAGAATAGGTAAAGGTTATTTCTCAGCTGAAAAATAAACATGTAATAAGAATCATCCAACATAAACTTCAGGCTGTGATTAAGACATTGTGCTATAAACTACCAGAGGGCCAATTCAGTCTTCACAATTGACTGACTATGTGGCAATTAGAAAAATCACTTGCCAGCACTCTAAATGTAGAGGCTTTATAGAGCTTTAATTGGTGGCAACTTGCAGTTTGGAGGAAAGTCTTAAAAAGTACTACATAATAAAGAGAATACTAGATTTTTCCTCTATTTATGTTCTGTAGATGCCAACAAAAAAAATCTCTGCAAATGTTTACTTTTTCTCACAGAATGGCTCCAACATTTTACATTGTATAGTTTACATTCGCCGAGACACAATGTCTTCACTGTTTTAAACAATCTAATGATTGTTATCTAAATGACTTTCATTCTTAAAATAAGTATCTACTACCCACAGAGCCTAATTGGATGGCTACATTCACTGTGACCGACCCAAAAATAATCAATGTGACAAATTACTTTTAAACAATTATGTTTGTCATTTCAGTATTCAAGATTTAGATTACCATAGGTGACAATTGCATCAAATCTGAAATTAGTTACCTCCTTGTCTACAGTATATATGAGTTATCTATCTTATTTATACACATGTTCCTAAGGCAAAGTGCAGAAAATAATCCAGCCAAGTCTTCTGATAGCTTTCAGGATAATAAGAGCAGGTTACTACCCAGTTTCATTTGACATATCTGCATCTGTTAAAAAAACATGGGTTCAACAAAACATTTTGAAATAGGAGCTTCCTATTTTGGGGAATTCTTTGCATTTAGCACAAAGATCAGGAGGGAAGCACTGACTTAAAATACTCTGTGTAGTGTTTGAAAGTGTTATTTTACCCAGTAAGATTAAAAAACAATAAATGAGGAACTGAAGAAACAAAAGATGATCAATAGCCAGAGTTAGAACAAAAATAAACAAACTGATCGTTCAGTCAATACTAGTTTAGTTTATGGTTCTTCATTACATGTAGTAACAAACAGAGCATCATCTTATTTAAAGCATAATTTCACAATAATCATTAGTGTGATTTAAGTTTAACTAGTATATCCTGTTTACATTTTAATCACTCTGTGAAACTGGTAATACAGCAAACTATGTAATAAAAAGGACAGCAGCAGACACTAGAAATAATAGATAAAGAATTTATTTTTTACATTTCATTTTATGTTTTTACACTTCAAGAGTTGCATATATTTTATATAGTTTCTCATTTACTGATCGTGCTATCTGTAATACAGGCTGGCATGAAGATGGGGCTTACAATAGCAACTTTGAAAATGAGGCAGGAAGCAATCTTACATACGATGTCATTCTATCAGTGGGCACACTCAGTCAAATACTTGTAGTCATACTTGGCCAATTTACAGTTACCAATCAACCTAACTTTCCTCTTTTTGACAAAATCCACAAGGAAAACACATGGAATGGGGCAGTGCTATGTGGTTTTTATGACATAGCATTGTCAAGCCTGCTTAATCCAGTTCAAGTCGTGGCAGGGGCAGAGCCTATTCAAATTATTATCATTATAATTTTTTTTTTCAAAGTATTTTCTGGGATATTCCCATTACATCTGTCTATATCAGGCATAGGCCAAGAACTTAGCACAGTTTTATACAACATGTATTGTGTGTATGTTTTAGGAGATTGTGTCTGTGTTAAGGTAATTCCTCTCTATGTGACATGTATTTAAAATTACAAATTTCTGTATTTTTATGTTGGTGTGTTACTTTATATGTTATGACTGAAGGCTTTTGTGTAGAGTAGTCCAGTGCTGGATACAACAATGGGAACAATGATCACCTTATCTATTCCCCACAAGAGATGCATTTCTTCTGTAAGTTCTGTGTACTTCTGTATTTTATTTGTTTGTGGATTTTGAAAGCTGTGTGTGTTTGGTATGGCAATGTCTCAATATAGTTTATGTGTAGAATTTTCAATTACTGTGATGAAAGTGCATATACCATATGGTTTGTAGGTGTCTTTTAATTTGCATTGTAGTGCTAGTTCTTAATGTATCATTGCCATCTGATTGTGTTTGCACCTGTAGTTTATCTATGTCATTAGTTTACAACCCAATGAGATGAGTTAGTTTGTTTCTTGTTCCTTGTGGCAGTATCTTCATTTACTATCTGTAATGCTAGCATCTGTAAGAATACAGTATATTTTCCATAGTTTCCCATGTTTATAACTTGGTCTTGTATGGTTAGTATAAACCTTTCTCTCTCATCAAATATATCGTCACACCTTAACAAGCCATTTGACGCAGTCTTATCCACATAAGGCTGATCAAGTTCATGTGGATGTCTACCATGCAATATTTTCTGGGTCTATGCTTCTGTTTTAAGTTGTGTGGTTATTATGCCCTCTGTGATGCCATCTGTGGCATGTAGGTTAAGGGGTGTGTAGTTTGTGTCTGCATGAACTATTTTTTTCTGTAGTACTAATGTATGTTGCTTTGTTTTGGAATTGTGAGTTGTGTTGTTTTACTTTTATAATTTGTGCTGTTTCATCCTCTGTATTATAACTACATTTTGTCTAAGTGTGTCTATGCATGTATCTATATGTTCATTTCGTTTTTAATTGTCTTAAATGTTTGGTGATGCCTTTTTTGTCCTTTCCCTAATGTGTTGTTCTTCTTGTATTTGTCTAATCTGATATTGTTTTTAGTATTTTTAGTTATTGTGGAAGTATATTTTTATTCATGAATTTTGCTGTTAGTGATAGTTTTTTTGTGTTCAGTGGTTTTTGTATAAAGAGAAACTGAGTGGGGTCTGTTCCTGTGTATTGTATGAGTGTTCTCTAAATTTCCTCTGTCACTTTGTGTAGTAGCATATAGTCCTTGGATAGTACCTTGGTGTGTTTTTCTGTAAAAATACCAGTTGTTGTAGTGTTCACTGTTCCATGGTGTGAACAGTGTGACACATGAAACTGTGTTGTTGACAGTTTCTTATTTATTTCAATATACAGTATTTGCAGCAATGTCCTGTTTAATTTGTTCAGGTCTTTTTTTGCAGGATGGGATTATGTGTGAGATTCTGTGTTCTGTGGTTTATATGTTTGGGTATTTCTGTGTAAAGGCTATGTGTAAAATGGTAATATGTCTGTTTCTAGTTCTTCATCTTTATATTTATTAATGATGAACAGCCATAGCAGTTAGGGTCCAGTGGTCTGGCCTCCCATTCTATGGAGTGACCATTGCAGTAGCCATACTTTGGCTAATGCTGCTTTCATCACCAGTAGCCAAAGGGAGATTGTAGCTAATTTCTCCAATGTGAGCCTCTACCTAACTCACAAATGCAGTCCTTTTTATCCTGGGTAATGGCCAAGCCAGTATGAGTTCCATTTCTCATTATGACCATTTTTCATTTAATATTTAATATCTCAGTTGGAGTTCGTAGTGGTCTGCCTTTTGTCTGGCCCTTACTGGCATAGGTGGCCCCAAGAGAAGCATAAAGCTCCTGATAGCACTGCTTTAAGGATCATAAGGTCTCACAAGCCACCTAGCCACAACAAGGTGGTTGATCTTAGGGGAAGTCATTATTATTATTATATATTATTATCATGTATTATGTATTTAGAAGACTGTTACAATTTATGATTGTTGAGCTAGAATTCTCTGTCTACAGTATGTCTGAAAGCATGTATATCTCTATATGCAAATTGTATAATATTTTTGCTGACCATGATTTTATGCTCTATTAAATGGAGTTTGTGGTTTTAATTGTTAGATTTCTGAAAAGGTACAGTACTCTAAGAATGTAATTATTAAAAGTACTGCTAATCAATTGAGCTGAAGTTTAAAATGCCTGTGATCATGACACAACACAATTCAAAATGTATACATGTTTAGTAGTCTGAGGCAACAAATCAAAAATCTGTCTTGTTTGATTAGCCTCCTGAAGGCACTATTTCAGGTCTGCAATAGCTGATTCTCCACATCTCATGAGGAGATATGGGTGTCTTTCCAATGATGAAAGCACTTTACACATTTACAAAAGAGTACAAAGGAATAGAAGAAGGTCAAAAAATAATACTGAACTGGAACTAGTGTCTAAGAATGCCTTGAAGTACAAAACATTTGCACAGTGGTTAATATTGCCTCATAGATCCAAAATTCTGTGTTTAAATAACACACTCGGCTGTTACCAGTGTGTGTTTTGCAGGTGCCTGCCTGTCTGCATCATATTTCCTTGCACATCTAGAAAGACATGTAGGTTCAATTAGTTGATGACTCTGTGTCCATGTGGGTGCTTGTGTGAGTGAGCTCTGCTATGGTCAGGTGTCCCATCCAGGGTTATTTCCTGCTTTGTGCCTGGTCTAGGTTCCTGCTCCCACAAACCTGAATAAGATTAGGCAACCTGGAAAATGTTATTTAATTTTAAGTTATTTTTAAGAAAGACAGCTAACAATAAAGCTATGCAAATTAAGGAAATTAAAAGAACATTCCTAAATTGTTCTGTACCAATTCATAAAAAGAAAGACAACAAATTGCACACTGGCAGTAAAGATTAGTTAGGCTGCGCAAGCAGAAGATTCTTCCTACATGGCTACTATGTTTGTAAGTGAGATATTTATTTTCCCATATTATTTATGCTATGCAATACTGAAAACAGTGATCAGCACACTAGACATCTATACCTGACCTCAGCAATGGATGACAAAGCATTATTGAAAAATAATAAATGAATATTCCATTGGAAAAACATAACATATACAATCATGCTTGGACTTTTACTGCCTATGTCGATTCCATTTCTATCACTGTCACACAAAAAAACAGCATTACCCATGGGAATGTTTCTCATAGCAAAAGTGTTTTTCCAGCTGTACAGTATGTGCTGTCCTCATAACCCACTCTCACCACTATCCCGCTCACTCTATTTCTCCTGACAAGCAGTGGGAAAAGGGCAAGCAAGGAACAAAGGGCCTCCATAGCTGACTTCAGTGAGATACACACAAGCTTCATTCTCCCAGGTCTCATGAGAGCAGTTTAGCTCATTAAAAGTGACTTAAAGAGCAGAACAAAGGGACACTACTGTATTTTTAACCATCTAACTGTTAGCAACATTGCCAGAAATATGCCCCAGTAAAAAAGACACCCCATTATACCAATTGGCAGCTTTGACAATTTATCTATTCATAACAAATGATAGTGAAGCTTGCATTTACCCATTGTTCCTTGTTTAATAAAAAGAGAGACGGGGGAACAAGAGTCATCAAGACCTTGTTTTTATTATTAAAGAGTAAGACCTAAACACAAAAAGGCACTGTTTTACATTAAGTAATTAAAAAGTCTCAAGATGCTTATTTGTAACCTTCTTCCTGATAGAAGTACTGCTGGAACTAAAGGATATTATGCCCAGTGGCCAAAAGGTTACATTATGCTCCCATCTGCAGTATAATTGGTGGTTGTGCATTGGTGTGAAACAAGGCAGACCGAAGTCTCAAACTGTCTGTGAAGGATTTTATAGTTATAATTTCATGCAGTGTGGTGCAGCTGTCAAATAAAGTTCAACTGGCTATCTTTATTAAAGAGAAGCATTCACTACTCTTTGACTGTAATTTTTGTCATTTTCTGTCCTGCAGCAGAATGTTGAAAATCATAAAACATATGGATTTTTTTAAAGTGAATTATTCAACTTAGACATGCTTGGCCTTTTTCATTTCCAGTCTTTTATTTTATTTTTTTTTACAGTTGTTGCTTGGATATTAAACAGAATATATGAAATTAAAAGTGACAGTTTAGACACTCCAGGGCAGACAGGTATTTCCCAAATGCCACCCTACCCTTTACATCTTGTTACTTGTGTTTTATAATAAAATTCATAACCATTTTTTCACGTGTATAGATCATTTTTATTGCTTCATGTACATCTTAGGAAGACACAGTGAAAAAATGCAATAAGATTATGCACACCTTCCTCCTACCTCTTAATTTTTTAAACAATGTCAATTCTCTATTTTACATGCCATTGTGTTAAATCAAACATAAGCAGAGCAAACTGAACTGAAAGTGCTAATCATAACTGGCAAAGGCAAAGCAAAAACAGTTATTGAAATCTTATACTGTAAGAGAGGTTATTAAACTGAAGTTTTCTTTACCTAAGGTGAATCTGAAACTAACTACTATATACTCAAAACCTATGCTAGATTCTCTTGCTTTATTGTCTGCACTTACTGTAAACTTACAACGAGAACCACCACCTTGTAATTGTAAATCCAACCAATCTAAAAAGTGTGTGGTTCAGCAGAATATGTCAAAGACAATCTACTGTAAAATTAGCAAATACTGTAGTAGGTGGCTTTAGTTTTTATCCAGAATCCTTTGATTCCTCCTTTTTGTGGTTCATGGCGATCTAAGAGGATGAAATTTACACACAGAGAACCTATGCTATTTAAGTTTTATTTAGAGTTTTGAAGCTCCTATGCTTTTATATTAGCTTCTGTCCACTTTGTTTTTTAAGGTCCAAATTATATATTTTGGGTGTGAATTTTTTTTTTTAATTGTTTATTTTTCTGTCTGTTTTTTAGTTCATTTGCTGCCCTCTATTCAGATGATACCTGAGCTCACTGCTATGTAATTGAAATAGTGGCAAATATGCTGTAGATTACTGGAGTTTTGATTTTTTTTTACAATAAAAATGTTCATAGTGACTAGAATTTGGCATATAGGGAGCTCCCAGTGTTTGTCACAGTGTCCCAGGCATAATAGTGAGAGATCTTCGAGGTGATGGTGAACTTGGGAACCTTAAGGCTCATTGTGCAGTTCCTATATATGGATGCTCACACCAAAAAAAAAAAAAAAACAACATGCCGAAAAAAATCAGATTTATAAAAAATGGCATATGCACATTTCTACACAATTTACCTTTTAATTAGAATTACAGTACCTTGATCGCCACCCTGAAACATCCATATATGGAGTATGCAAGTCAACCCATTCGCTAGTTACAGCCTCCCACCTGACACATTAAAATGCCACAATCAATATACAGTAGAAGAGCATCTGGCTGTACTCCACAACTGACAGCACAAGGTCATGCACAGCATTATAGTGCCCCTCCTCTGTGTTCTGGGGTCAAGGAAAGGCATCTCAACAGGTACCCAGAATTACCTTGTACATAAAATAACATGATTGCTGTTACAATGAATAGTACGGACAATATGAAAAACCGAGAGTTTGGCCAGTTACTTTAACAGTAAGCCAGCAACCAAGTACAGTACCGTCACATTTGTCAAAGCTACTTTGCATTACAATAAATGAGTCACTGGTTGACCCAAGTCAATGAGCCATGACATTTGCCAGTCTCACTTTGCCATTACAGATGACTGGTGCATTGATGGAATGTCACTGTGCACATTTAAGAAAAACAGCTTCAGTTCCTACCCTTATTGCAATATGAGCGCAATAAATCGCTCTGATTGTATTAGGAGAACTGAACACTACTGCAAATTGTCTTTTATGTTGGCAAAAACGTTATGTTTTATGTGCAGTATGTGCATCCACACCATACTAAAACTGGATGTACTGCTTCGTCAGTCAGTTAATGGTTTCCAGCACAGCAGGCATGACAGAGTGTAGATTGGCTGAGATATTCCTGAACTGTTGGCCAGTTCCCTGAGAAGTGACAGCAGGATGTAGATATAAACTTATGAAAAACTAAAAAAGTTCTTCAGTGCAAATATGCAGCATTGGCCCTTTTAAAAGTGTAATAAAATAGAGTCTGTACATCATATTTATCAATTCAGAAGTGTAATATGTTTGTCATATCAACATTATAATAATGGCTTTCTGATATGTGCAGGTACTATTAGGCATGCAAGTCATCATTTAACTGGTTTGGCTGCATTTCCCTACTTTATCAAGGGTGTTGTCATTCCCAGTTTTTCTGAAGTGTTGCATACCAAAGGGTCAAAGTTGTTGTCAATGTATAAATGTTCTCCCATTAAATGTTTTTTCATAAATACTGATGTTTGACTGGGAAGCTGCTTACATTTCAATCCTCTTTTTGTGTGTATACAAACTTTATAAATGAGGATCCTGGACTTAACTACAGGTTTGGTTACCTTTAGTAGACTTAAAGACCCTGTTGTCCTGCAGTTCTTGTCTCCAACCCTGTACTACCCTTAAATGAAACTGATAGGTTGACACCCCCCAAGCCCGAGAGTAGAGAAACATAAGGGTCTCAGCCAAAATTAGTAATAATAATATTTGATGTTATTTATTTACATTAACTACAATTAAATAAGAGTGTATGCACGTACAGTGTATGTAAAATACAATAAGCTAACTTCTCCTCTTCTCTATTTAATGCACTTCTATAGCACATTTAAAGTAAAAGTAATAACAATACGTTTAACAGCCCTGTAACACTATTACAGTGATTCTGCTCTCATCTTCTGTCTTCAAAGGAAGAATCTGTCTACTCACAATCCTCCAGCATTTTTATAAGCCCATTCTAGACAGATATATGGTCAGGTCCATAAGTATTTCGATAGTGACACAATTTTCATAATTTTGGCTCTGTAATCTAACAGAATGGATTAGAAACAAAGCAATTAAGATGGCATTGAAATATAAACTTTCTGCTTTAATTCAAGGGATTTAACAAAAATATTGTATGACCTGTTTAGAAAAGATAGACATTTTTATACATGGCCCCCTATTTTCAGGGGCTCAAAAGTATTTGGTCAAACTAACATAATCATAAATATAATGATCATTTTCAATGTTTGCCTGAAAAATTTTTACTGCCAGTGATGGTCTGTAGTCTGGAACCCATGACCATCTCCAAGTACTGAATTTCCACTTTAGTGATGCTTTGCCAGGCCTTTACTGCAGCTGTCTTCAGTTGCTGCTTGTTCGTTGAACTTTCTGCCATCAGTTTGTATTCAGTAAGTGAAAGAAAGGCCTGTTTAGTTGGGTTGAGGTCAGATAACTGATTTGGCCCTTGAAAACTTTTCCTCTTCTTTGCTTTGAAAAGCATTTGGTTTGCTTTTGCAGTATGTTTTGGTCATTACTCATCTGTACTGTGAAGCATCAACCTATCAGTTTTGCAGAATTTGGCTGAATCTGAGCAGACAATATAGCCCTGTACACTTCAGAATTTATTCTGCTACTTCTGCCAGCATTCATTAATAAACAGTACAGCCATGTATGATCATGTTATAAAACTGCCTCCACCATGTTTCACAAATGATGTGGTATTCATTGGATCATGGGCCATTTCTTCTTTCCTCCATTCTCTTCTCTTTACGACATTCTGGTATATATTGATCTTAGTTTTCTTTGTACAAAGAAAATTGTTCCAGAACTGGACAGGCTTTTAAAAAATGTTTTTTTTGGCAAAGTCTATTCTTTCTATGCTTGAGATTTACCAGTAGTTTGCACTTTGTGGTAAACCCTCTGTCTTTACTTTCATGAAGTCTTCTCTTGATTGTAGACTTTGGCAATGATAGGTCTACCTCCCAGAGAGTGTTTTTGGTTTGGCTAAATGTTGTGAAGGGGTTCTTTTTCATCAATAACAGAATTTTTCAATCATCCAGCACAGTTGTCTCCTGTGGTTTTACAGACCTTCTGGTGTTGATGAGTTCACCAGTCTAACGATGGACTGTTTTTACTTACATGGACAGATCTTTGGACAGCTTCTAAATGCAAATTCCACACTTGGAATCAATTCCATACCTTTTACCTGCTTAATAGTTAAAAAAATGAAATAATAAGGGAACTGCTCCCACCTGGCTGTGGAACAGCTTGTCAGTCAAATGTCCAAATACTTTTTGAGCCCCTGAAAATGGGAAGGCTATGCAGAAAAATGGGAGGGCTATGCAGAAAAATGGCTGTCATTCCTAAATGGCTCAAACAATATTTTTGGTAACCCACTTAAATTAAAGCTGAAAGTCTACACTTCAATCACATAATGATTGCTTAATTTCAAATCAATTGCAGTGGCATACAGAGCTAAAATTATGTAAACCGCGTCACTGTCCAAATACTTATGGACCTGACTGAAGGGGATATTAGGGCTCAGAGTTACTCAGGAAACTTCACAAAATGGGGATCAGTAATGTAGGCATGTTGGGTCTCATTTTATGCTATTTTGAGGTTATTGATCACAAATATGATACTATTGGTGATATTCCATGCCAGTGGTCCTAGCACTCCAACAGTCACTCCCGGAAGGTTACAAAATGAAAAATTTCACACATGATCATGTGGCATAGTGTTGTAGACTATTTCAAGGTCAGAGATAACAAATATGATGTTATTTTTGATACTTGATCCTTTACTATGGATGTGACCCTCTGTGGACCTCTATCAGAGGGTGAAAAATGACAAATTGCTATTACATTTGATTATATTTAGACTTCAGATATTTATATTGAAGCACACAATTTAATATTTTAAATATCTGATGCAACTATTCTTGATTGTTCTTCTTCTTCTTTCGGCTGCTCCTGTTAAGGGTTGCCACAGCGGATCATCTTCTTCCATATCTTCCTGTCCTCTGCATCTTTTGTCTGTTACACCCATCACCTGCATGTCCTCTCTCACCACATCCATAAACCTTCGCTTAGGCCTTCATCTTTTCCTCTTCCTTGGCACATGTCCAAACCAACACAATCTCGCCTCTCTGCCAACCGTCCAACTTGAGCTGACCCTCTAATATACTCATTTCTAATCCTATCCATCCTCGTCACTCCCAGTGCAAATCTTAGCATCTTTAACTCTGCTACCTCCAGCACTGTCTCCTGCTTTCTGGTCAGTGCCACCATCTCCAACCCATATAACATAGCTGGTCTCACTACTGTCCTGTAGACCTTCCCTTTCACTCTTGCAGATACCCATCTGTCACAAATTACTCCTGACACTCTTCTCCACCCATTCCACCCTGCCAGCACTCTCTTTTTCACCTCTCTTCCACAATCCCCATTATTCTGTACTGTTGATCCCAAGTTTTTAAACTCATCCAGCTTCACCAACTATACTCCCTGCGTCCTCACCATTCCACTGACCTCTCTCTTATTTACACACTTGTGTCTCTGTCTTGTCTCAAACTACTCTTTCCATATGCTCAACCCACCCTCCTTGCTTGTTAGTATGTTTCCATCTTTATCCTTTATCACCCTAACCTGCTGCATATCTTTCTCAGCTCAGTCCTTCTGTCTAGCCAATCGGTACAGGTCCTTTTCTCCCTCCTTAGTGTCCAGCCTTTCATACAACTCATCATAAGCCTTTTCTTTAGCCTTCGCCTGCTCTCTCTTCACCTTACGCCTTATCTCCTTGTACTCTTGTCTACTTTCTGCATCTCTCTGACTAGCCCACTTCTTCTTTGCCATCTTCTTCCTCTGTATACTCTCCTGTACTTCCCCATTCCACCACCAGGTTTCCTTTTTCTCCTTCCTCTGTCCAGATGTCACACCAAGCACTCTTTTTGCTGTCACCCTTACTACTTCTGCTGTAGTTTCCCAGCTGTCTGGTAACTCTTCACTACCACCCAGTGCCTGTCTCACCTCCTCCCTAAACTCAACCTTGCAGTCTTCCTTTTTCAAATTCCACCATTTGATCCTTGGCTCTGCCCTCACTTTCTTCCTCTTCTTGATCTCCAACGTCATCCTACAGACCACCATCCTATGCTGCCTGACTACACTTTCCCCTGCCACCTCTTTGCAGTCGTCAATCTCCTTCAGGTTGACTCTTCTGCATAAGATATAATCTACCTGTGTGCATCTTCCTCCATTCTTGTACGTAACCCTATGTCCCTCCATCTTCATAAAATACGTATTCACCACAGCCATGTCCATCATTTTGTCAAAATCCACTAACATCGGACCTTCTTCATTCCTCTCCTTGACACCATACCTACCCATCACCTCTCGTCTCCTCTGTTCCCGTCACTAACATGTCCATTGAAATCTGCTCCAGTCACCACTTTCTGTCCCTTGGGTACACTGTTCATTACTTCATCCAACTCACTCCAAAAATCTTCTTTCTCTTTCATCGCACACCCAACTTGCGGGGCATATGAACTAACAACATTCATCATCACACCTCCAATTTCGAGTTTCATAATCATTACTTTGTCTGACACTCTTTTCACCTCCAAAACATTCTTGATATACTGTCCTTCAGAATAACTCCTCCACCATTTCTCCTCCCATCTACACCATGATAGAACAATTTGAATCCACCTCCGATCCACTTGGCCTTACTCCCCTTCCATTTAGTCTCTTGCACGCACAATATATCAACCTTCATTCTCTCCATCATATCTGCTAACTCTCTCCCCTTACCAGTCATACTGCCAACATTCAAAGTTCCTACCCTCAGTTCCACTCTCTTTACTTTCTTCCTCTCCTCTTGCCTCTGGACACGTTTCCCCCCTCTTCTTCTCCTTCTTCTTCTTCTTTTTTGGCCAACAGCAGCCCAATTTCTGCCAGCACCCTGTTGGCTAACAGTACTGGTGGCGGTCGTTGTTAACCCGGGGCTCAACCAATCCAGTATGGAAATTTGTATTGCTCTCTGCATATTGATTTGGCAAAACTTTACACTGGATGCCCTTCCTGACGTAGCCCTCCCCATTTATCCGGGCTTGGGACCAGCATAAAGAATCACACTGGTTTGTGCATCCCCTGTGGCTGGGTTAACTATTCTTGATTATCAATAATAACTATTCTTGATTATTATTACTTTCTCTAATTCAGACTTATTGTTTTCTTTGTTTTACTTAAAAATAAAAATAAAAGCTGTAAAATAAAACATTTTTTCTTGTATTATGCAATTCATCTTTAGTACTTCCTTTTTCATTAAGTTAATGTGCATAAAATACAATAATATACTCTATATAAGGAATACACCTCATTATGTGATTTCTTTGTAATTACATGTTCTTGCTTTTTACCCTATTTGTGACACATTTAGAAACATGTTTCAAGCTTATTTAATAACTTCAATGTATACCTATTTATCATTGCAAAATTAATTTAACAAACATTCAGTGATATTCCAGAGAATAAAGATAGGTCATGACACATAACTGTAGCCCACAGAAGAGCAACTTATCCTTGTGGTTTTATATACTTTATAGAGGCAAACTGTTTGGAATTTCTCAATATTTGGCACAGTAATGGTGTATTCAGTTTCTAAACTTTTTAACTGAACTCCCAAAAGTTCAAGTTTGTTTTTTAGAACATAAGTAGCACCAGTCCATTTCTGACCTGTTGTGGTTCTTTGGCTGAGCCTTTTATTAGGGGTCTAAGTGGCAGTGGCAAATTAAAGATGATTACTTTTACCAATATGTGTTCAACAAGACTACAAGCAATAACACATCATGGCAATCACCCCCTGAAAAAAATATTTTTTGTGTGGAGACTTTAAAATAATTATTATTGGAAAAATATAAACACCAGCTATTACAAGAGAAGAATGACTCCTCTACTGAATACCACATTATTTCAAAGCCTAACCACAATATTTTCAAAGAACTATATTACATGGTCATTGGCACTTCATATTGTACACCACACACTTCTGAACTCTTATATGTGCTTAAGGTTTTTTCCTATGACTCAGCAGACTATTCTTTGTGGAGGCCTTCAGTTAATATTCACTTATTTCCCACCATTTGAAGCGAGCAGCTCAGTGCTGTAGAAACCTATGGCACCATTTTAAATCATGCTTAAAAAGTTAGAAACTTTATGTAGGATTGTCTTTTCTGTACGGTGATGCAAAAAGTGTCATCTGCATTGTTGGAATGCACAGTATACATTGTTTGGGGATAGTGTTTTTCATACTTGTAATTGACTGAATTAGCAAGTAAATTAGTAAGCAGATAGATAGAGATGCATGAATTGCTAACATTCAGCAACTTTGTTACTTGAAATGCCATATTTTCCTTAGTAATTATTAGTAATACGAGTGGTACAAAAAGTTTAAACTCATTACAGATGTTCAGGATGGAAAAGATTTAACTCAAATCTGAGCTCTTTTTATTATTACATGTTGGACTAATTGCAGCAAAGTTATATTTTTTAGGTACTCCTGAGTGGGGTACAATACAATAATCCAAAGACAAAATAATGTATTAACTTTTCATCATTTTGCAATAAAGTCAAACTTGTGTGATTTTTCTAAGTAAAAGAATGCAGTCTTCGTATTATGATTAATGCGTGCATTGATGTTTATCTCAGAATCTAAAATGACACCTACATTATTTACTTCTGACCTTATTAAAATATTTTTATGTTCCTCACCATTTTTTTCCTGCCAATAATTAAAATGTCTGTTTTTTTCTTGCCGAGTTATATTAAATTATTATTCATCCATTTTGTGATGTTAGTAAGACAGTGGATCAGAGGATTTAGACCCATAGGGTTATTTGGTGCTATTGATAAATAAATCTAAAATCTGTATAGTTGTGGGAATTCACTTTACAATCACACATTGTGCCACAGCTTTGTTTTGGGGCAACTTGAGCACTGTCCAGTTACAAACTCCTAACGGTCACTGACTCGTGCCAATGACTGGTGACAGCCATCACTCTCCTTTTCTTAATCTTATTGACTCTGGGGCTTACTGCTTGGGTTGCACTTTTGTCTCTCCCAGGTGTCCAGGCAAAGCTGGCCTATATATTTTCTGTTTCAGTTGTTCAGGGCTGTGATAGGGGATTTAGGGTGGGCACCAGTGAGAGTTTTGTTCTTATTTCTATTGTTTCTTTTTACTTTTCTATCATTGACAGTTCAAGCTTTATTACAGAATATGTATCTCTGTAAACCCTACATGTTTTCTTGTTAACCTTCAGTAAAAACTTGGTCACGAAGAAATGTTTAGAGAGGAAAAATGAAAGAATTAGTAAAGTCCATTTGAAGATTAATACCTTTGTGTAAAATATACTAAAAATGCTTATCTTTGCTTATATTTTCATCTAAGTTAAAAAAGACCCTTGGTCAATATTTTGATTGAATCATACTACAGTTTCATTGAAGAAATAACATTCTTTAACAGATTCTATTCAAAGAAGAATTCAGTAAAACAAGATAAGTTAATTTATAACTCAGTGCTCAGTTTGAGTCATTATTCCTTCTGTTGGCTACAAAATAGCAACATCAAAAGAGTCAGGTTCTTTCAAAGTTTGGACAGTACACTAATTGTCTTTTCATTATTTCCTCCTCATAATAAATGTCATTGTACTGTATATCACTTACAACGTGTTTATCCACCCAGATACAAATATTTTACTTAATCAAACTAGTAAAAGTTACTTCTGTTTGCCTTTGTTTTATAAGTGTGTTTTATATCATAGAAACATGCTGTATTTTAATTCAGTTTTTAAACTTTAACTGTTTATTACCTCTAGCAAAATAATAATAGTGTCCAAAGCATACATTTTAGTGCAAAGGTCATTGAGTAGATCTAACAAGGGACGGATGTCTTGCTGAGAAAATGCTCTTTGGACCAGCCAGCCACAACCAACACATACATCTCACACACTTTAACAGAAACACTTGTTCATTCACTCTTGGACATTTCACTCAGTCACCCAGTCAATTCACATCACATACACATTACATAAGTTCTGACCTGACAATTTTACATCTATGCAAGATAAGGAATCAACAAGCATACAATATGTTCTGCTGAATACATTCTGGTGCTATTAACATTAAATGAAAAAGCTCAGTCATTTAAATTATTTTTTTCTCATGAAAATCCACAGTGGTTGCATATAACATGTAACTTCTACTGATTAGTGAGGAAGCCACTCACTCATTTTCTAACCCTTTAGTCCTGAACAGGGTTGCAGTGAGTGTCAGAGCCTATCCCAGCAAGCATAGTGTGCAAGACAGAAACAAACACTGGACAGGGAACCAGTCTATAGAAATACATAGCAGAACACACACACCCCATCCACACAGTGGAACCAATTTCGTATTGCCAATCCACCTAACCTGTATGTCTTTGGACTGTGGGAGGAAACAGGAGCACCTAGGGGAAACCCACGAAGACACTGGTGGAACATGCAAACTCTGTCCATGGAGAATGCAAACCCTCTTCTCCTTACTGCGAGGCAGCAGCGCTACCACCGTACCACTGTGATGCCTGATTAACAAGGAAGTCACTTTCAAAATTATTGTTGCAAATTAGATGTTAAAACAAATTAGCTAGCAAAAATTTCTGTCATAGTCTCTTAAAAAGAATACTGAGAATTGTTGTCTGAATGAGGAATGGACTGAAAAATATGCCTTATTAATGTAATCAACTATTCACTAACTCAACTAGAGCAAGTAACAAGTGCTTCCTATCGACTAAGAACAATTAAGCCTTCACTGATGTTGAGGTGCTACAAAAATATGTTACAGACATTTTATCGGTGCTTGTTAGTAATAAATCAATGCATAATGTTATTGATGTGTGAAACACATGCCTCTCTCCATCAGCAGCATCTGCTGCACATCTTGTTTCTGTTTTGGCAGAGATTATCCAAAGTTGGGTGATGGATGGGGTCAGTCAGGCTGATCATATATCCCTTTGATGAATCAACACCGTTATGTTTCATCCAGAATTTATTCACTGGCTTAAGTATATTTTCCTTTTTAAAGTTGTTTTTGTTGTGTTATTTAATTATTTTTTATGTGTTTTTTTTCATTTCATTTTAGTTAGTATTACTCATTGTACTTGTATATGAGCCTCAAGGCCACATTCCCTGTATTTTGTACGTTTAATTTCAAAAGTTATACTACCATGACATAACTGCTGAAGGACCACCCTCTGCCTTTATGGTCTAGTGGAGGAGAGTCATTGATAGTTGTTGGAGTGTTGGAGTGGTGTACTGTATTTGTTTTTTTTTGGTTTATTATGGATTTTTGAATATTGATTACTGAATTATAAACTGGACTTGTTTTCCTTGCGTTGATTTTTCAGACATGCCATTTTTTAATAAATTCTATACATTTTCTTGTTTTTGCTTTTTTTGTGCTTCTTTTGGTTATATAAATGAATTCTTCATTTATAAATATTTTTCTGTGGCCTTATCATTCAGGCCAGAAATTTTAAGGTTTACCCTCATATTTTGAATATTTCAAATATTTTGATCATTCCCCCATTTTTGGTTTGTGGAGGCCAAAGCCTGCCTGTTGAGTTTTGGATCAGGCAGAACGGGGTGAGACCTATCTCTAGCCAGGCCAGTGAAGGATTTAATCTGGTTTGTGGGTACTTTTGGAAACATTTGAACATTTTTTTCCATGTTTGTGACACTGATTCACGACAGAGACAACACACATGTAGCACAATTGTGCGTTTATGTGAATTATTTTGATGAAACAGAATACACAGAAGAGAAGCAGAAACATGTGGTGGGAGGTGCTTGAACGCTTTTCCACTTTCAAGTCATTACAGACCCTTTATTTTGAAGAGTAGCCATCCTACTAGCCCTGCTTTCAAATGCTTACTATTTATCATTGTGAATTTTAAGGCACAGATTCCAAAATCAAAGCGGCAATCACGGACTAGATTATTTAATTGCACTTCGAATTCTCTCCCATACCTTATGTGTCTTGTTTGCATGAATTTAGTATGTTTCAAACTCTCTATGTGTTTGTGATTTTATAGAAAACTAATATTTATAGACTCTAAATAATTTTAATCTGATTAAAAAATGTTTTAGAGCATGGGTTGGGGCTATCATCCTATTTATTTCCCATCACAAATGAAGCAACAATTCATAGTAGATTAGGCATGCACAAGTTCATTCATGGAGGTTCGCAGGGACTACAAGTTTTTTTTTACAACACACACTCATAATTAGAAAGTGAATACAGCTGTTGAAGCAGTTATTGCTCAGGAAATAGCTAAAGTTTCATTATTTGTTTTTTAACTACCATACTTTTCTGTATATTTTTATATGTGTGCACTCAGGGGCACACAACTTGTGGTATGAATAATTTTTGACATAAAATATTTGAAGTTATATCAACTTATTCCAGAGTTTAGGGAAATAGATTATATTTTGTAGACAGTATTCATGCAAAAGCATTTTTCTCTAAATCTATTATGGCTTCTAAACAGTAGTCTCTTTCATACAGAAAACCTGGACATTTTCCAGGGTAGCTATCTTTATGTACTGAGATTCATTTATTCAAGCTTCATTTCCTGGGCTGAATTTAATCACATGTGATAGACTCAGGTAAACAAAAGCAATAAGATGAGATGATTCAAGTTATTACATGAAAGTTTCCTATCTACAAACAATGTAGATGTTTGTTTTTTGTCGAAAATAAAATAGGATGGTGATAAGCATTGCAGTTTGGGTTCAAATTAGAATGGTTCAGTTGCAGTGTACCTGAGATAGCACCTTACTAGCAGCAGATCAAAACCAGAATACGTAGTGCTGTACTGACAATCCTCAGGTCTAAGTGCTGCTGCAGTGAACAGTGGAGCAAGATCAATCCCAAGTTTAAGTATTATGTAGCTTGTCTTGTTGTTGTTTTGCGTTTCTCTTGTGTTTGCCCAGCTGTGCATCTGACTGTCCATTAATGGCAGTGTTCAATTAATGCCTTGTCCCCTCTCAATTAACAATTTGCAGCTATACATTCTTGTAAATTTAAAGGGATAGAGCACAGGGAAAACATACTCTTATTTATGAAAGCCACTCAGGTTACTGACAACTTTACTTGGTAAATTGTGTCAAATTTAGCAAGAATTCCACTCTAACTACTAAATACAGTACCTAGAACAGCCAAGTCAAGCATCTATTTTATTAAAATATAGTATGTTACAGATAGTCATAAATGTAATTTATAAAGTGAGCTGTAAATTCATAAAAGTCACAAAAGTAAAAAAAAGGTATTTTTGCAGCATTATTTACAGAAAATGAAATCTTTTTAGATAGATAGATAGATAGATAGATAGATAGATAGATAGATAGATAGATAGATAGATAGATAGATAGATAGATAGATAGATAGATAGATAGATAGATAGATAGATAGATAGATACTTTATTAATCCCAAGGGGAAATTCACATACTCCAGCAGCAGCATACTGATAAAGAACAATATTAAATTGAACAGTAATAACAATGCCGATAACAATGCAGGTATACAGACAGACAATAACTTTGTATAATTTTAACATTTACCCCCTCCCCCCGGGTGGAATTGAAGAGTCGCATAGTGTGGGGGAGGAACGATCTCCTCAGTCTGTCAGTGGAGCAGGACATTGACAGCAGTCTGTCACTGAAGCTGCTCCTCTGTCTGGAGATGGTACTGTTTAGTGGATGCAGTGGATTCTCCATTATTGACAGGAGCCTGCTCAGTGCCCGTCGCTCTGCCACGGATGTCAAACTGTCCAGCTCCGTGTCTACAATAGAGCCTGCCTTCCTCACCAGTTTGTCCAGGCGTGAGGCGTCCCTCTTCTTTATGCTGCTTCCCCAGCACACCACTGTGTAGAAGAGGGTACTCGCCACAACTGTCTGATAGAACATCTGCAGCATCTTATTGCAGATGTTGAAGGATGCCAGCCTTCTAAGGAAGTATAGTCGGCTCTGTCCTTTCTTACACAGAGCATCAGTATTGGCAGTCCAGTCCAATTTATCATCCAGCTGCACTCCCAGGTATTTATAGGTTTGCACCCTCCGCAAACAGTCACCTCTGATGATCACGGGGTCCATGAGGGGCCTGGTCCTCCTAAAATCCACCACCAGTTCCTTGGTTTTGCTGGTGTTCAGTTGTAGGTGGTTTGAGTCGCACCATTTAACAAAGTCCTTGATTAAGTTCCTATACTCCTCTTCCTGCCCATTCTTGATGCAGCCCCCGATAGCAGTTTCGTCAGTGAACTTTTGCACGTGGCAGGACTCCGAGTTGTATTGGAAGTCCGATGTATATAGGCTGAACAGGATCGGAGAAAGTACAGTCCCCTGCGGCACTCCTGTGTTGCTGACCACAATGTCAGACCTGCAGTTCCCGAGACGCACATACTGAGGTCTGTCTGTAAGATAGTCCACGATCCATGCCACCAGGTATGAATCTACTCCCATCTCTGTCAGCTTGTCCCTAAGGAGCAGAGGTTGGATTGTGTTGAAGGCGCTAGAGAAGTCCAGAAACATAATTCTTACAGCACCACTGCCTCTGTCCAAGTGGGAGAGGGATCGGTGTAGCATATAGATGATGGCATCCTCTGCTCCCACCTTCTCCTGGTATGCGAACTGCAGAGGGTCAAGGGCGTGGTGGACCTGTGGCCTTAGGTGGTAAAGCAGCAGCCGCTCCATGGTCTTCATCGCATGTGACGTCAGAGCAACAGGCCGGAAGTCGTTCAGCTCACTAGGACGTGATATCTTTGGGACTGGGGTGATGCAAGATGTTTTCCAAGAAAAGCCTCGGGACTCTCCCCTTTTCCAGGCTCAGGTTGAAGATGCGCTGTAGAGGACTCCCCAGCTCCAATGCACAGGCCTTCAGCAGTCGTGGCGATACTCCATCTGGACCCACTGCTTTGCTGGCACAAAGTCTCCTCAGCTCTCTGCTTACCTGGGCTGCTGTAATTGTGGGTTGGGGGAATCTCTCTCCTATGCTCGTATCAGCAGAAGGATGGTTGGAGGGTGCAGTACTCTGAGGCGAGAGTTTGTTAGGGTGGTCAAATCTGTCAAAAAAGTTGTTCATCTGGTTTTCTCTCTCCACATTTCTCTCGATGGTGGCACCCCTCTTCGAGCTGCAGCCAGTGTGATCTTCATCCCATCCCACACTTCCTTCATGCTGTTGTTCTGCAACTTCTGCTCCAGCTTTCTCCTGTACTTCTCCTTCGCTGCCCTGAGCTGGACTCAGAGTTCCTTCTGCATGTGCTTGAGCTCATGCTGATTAAAAGCCCTTTTCTTCCGGTTCAAAAGGCCCTTGATGTCACTTGTAATCCATGGCTTGTTGTTAGCATAGCAGCGTACTGTTCTTACTGGAACTACAATGTCCATACAAAAGTTGATGTAATCAGTAGTGCAGTCAACAAGCTCCTCAATGTTCTCACTATGTGACCCCTACAGGATATCCCAGTCCGTAGTTCCAAAGCATTCTCTCAGAGCCTGCTCTGCCTCAGGGGACCACTTCCTGAATGAGCGTGTGGTTGTAGGTAGCTCTCTCACTCTTGGTTTGTAGTGAGGCTGAAGCAGAACCAGGTTATGATCTGCTTTCCCAAGCGCAGGCAGTGGGGTGGTGCTGTATGCATCTTTAATGTTTGCATACAGTAGGTCAATAGTCCTATTTCCCTGGGTGTTACAATCCACATACTGGTAGAAGGCAGGTAATGTTTTGTTCAGCGTCACATGGTTAAAGTCTCCAGCAATTAGCACAAGTGCCTCGGGGTGCTGTTTTTGCAGTTTAGCAACAGCTGAGTGGATGATGTCACTCGCTATCTCCACATCCACCCGAGGAGGGATGTAAACAGTAACAACAATGACGTTTCCAAACTCTCTGGGCAAGTAATAGGGATGCAAACTTATGGCCAACAGTTCGATGTCCCTGCAGCAAGAGGAGATTTTAACGTTTACATGTCCAGAGTTGCACCATCTTGTATTGACACAGAGTGCGAGTTTACCTCCTTTGTTCTTTCCGCAGGTACTTGCGTTTCTGTCCGCTCTAACTGTGCTAAACCCGGGTAGCTCCACGTTAGCATCTGGGATGTTAGTTGTTAGCCACGTTTCAGTAAAACACAACAAACTGCATTCTCTGTAGGTCCTGACATTTTTCACCAGCGCAGCCAGTTCGTCGATCTTATTTGGTAGCGAGTTCACATTTCCCAGGATCACAGAAGGCACCGAATGTTTGTATCGCCACTTTCTCTCTAGACACTTTGCTTTTATCTTAGCGCCGGCTCTGCTGCCACGATACGACCTTCTTACCTCGTCAGGTAAATAGGGGACCACACCGGCTCGGGCATTTGTTCTCAGTGCTTGAAGTTGGCAATTTGAATAGACGAGCCTCGGCATGTAAAAATCCATTTCCAAGTAGTAAAGAGTAGTAAAAAAGTGTAAAAAGTGTCCAGGGAACTAGTCCACATAAAAGAAAGTGGTAGGAGTTGACAGTGAAATAGAGAAAAATACAGAAAAAAGGTAAAAAGATCAAGTCCTACACGGAGCTGCTGGAAAGGCTGCCACTTGCGGCAGCGCCTGAGTCATATGACATTTTTATATAGTAGCGTTACTTATTTTGCCTTTTTTTTTGCAATTAAATTTTTGTATTAAAAAAGCTTTTATTGTCCTGCGGTGGGTTGGCACCCTGCCCGGGATTGGTTCCTGCCTTGTGCCCTGTGTTGGCTGGGATTGGCTCCAGCAGACCCCCGTGACCCTGTGTTCGGATTCAGCGGGTTGGAAAATGGATGGATGGAAAAGCTTTTATTTTTGTATGACTCCATGTTTATTTTATTTAATTATTTTTGTTCTAGCCTGTTTTAGCATTCTCTTTATTTGTTGTCATGTCACCTCCATAATGTAGATAGTAGTTTGTTTAAATAGGCAGGCAGGCACTTACGTTGCATGCTGATGTGGAAGTGAAAATGGCTCTTGCAAGCTCTTAAGCATGTTTTTCTACCTAGAGAGTCAGGTAGATTTTTTGAACAATGTGTCTTTTTATTATTTATTTTTTGCTTTACCCTTAGATGCTTTAATTTAGATGACAGAATCCCACTTTTGCTAGGCAAAATAAATTATTTTAATTGTATCTTTCTGTTGGTGAAAATAGCATCAGAACTGCTAATTTGTCAAGATATCAAACAAGAAAACAAAAAAAAAAACCTATTTACAGCTTTTGTTTCATTCATATGTTTTGCAAAAATGTCACATATCAGTCCCTCCTGGATTTCACGGGCTTTTGTTGTGACTGTTCCATCCATCCATCCATTTTCCAACCCGCTGAATCCAAATACAGGGTCACGGGGGTCTGCTGGAGCCAATCCCAGCCAACACAGGGAACAAGGCAGGAACCAATCCCGGGCAGGGTGCCAACCCACCACAGGACACATACAAACACACCCACACACACAAGCACACACTAGGGCCAATTTAGAATTGCCAATCCACCTAACCTGCATGTCTTTGGACTGTGGGAGGAAACCAGAGCACCCGGAGGAAACCCACGCAGACACGGGGAGAACATGCAAACTCCACGCAGGGAGGACCCGGGAAGCGAACCCAGGTCCCCAGGTCTCCCAACTGCGAGGCAGCAGCACTACCCACTGCGCCACCGTGCCACCCCTGTTGTGACTGTTGCATCCTAAAATGCCTGATTTTGCGGCAGCTTTTTCAAAAAGTTGTGGTGAATGTTGCAATGTTTTGAGGCTCTATATTTTTTCTATAACTTTGCAAGAACAAATGAATTTACAAAAGTAAAAGTAAAAAAAAAAATTTAGTACAAATCAAATGCAATAAAACTGGGTAAGATAAGTTACCCACTCCACTGTTACCTTCACTAATAAAATATGTGTGAGCTTATTTGTGTATGCTCTTTCCTGTGCATCACTGCATCAGTGGCATATGACACACACACATACAACTTAAAAACATTAAACAAAGCACATACAACATGTTTAATCATCTTATTTAATATTTTTTATCCATTAACATATTTATTTCTCTCATACTCAGTCACACACACCCACACATGCTGCGCACATATACACACACACATCATTTAAGACGCAGACTGACAAGCACGCCTCTGTAACTTTCTAATTATGCCTCTCTAACATTTTCCATAAACGTGCATTTTAATCTAACTCACTTTGTTTCTTTCAGCATTTGCAACTGATCTGGATGCAACAGCCTCTGTCATGGTCAATTGTCGTGTCTGTAGTTCTCGCTTTTAAGCCATTCTCTGGGCATGTTTTGCAGGAGAAAAGTGCCAAAGATTATCTTTTGTGTTTTACCAAAATATTGCACATGGTGCAAAACAGTTTACTGCCACTTTTGTGTAATACTTCAGGAAATTGACTTGCTCAGACTTTACCAGTAATATTTGATGAAAAATATGATCTTTTCGCATAGCACATCTTCAAGGAAGTGAACCTAGGGAGGGGGGCTAAGGTGAGTGGTCAAATTTACGGACAGATTGCAGTGATTGGACAAAATTGCAAGGCTGCCCAAAATTCATGGGGATTGGTTGGATTTACATTAACAATTGTGATCGCGACATTGCAACTTCCTGGAGGGACTGATATATCACATAAAAAACTAAAGAAAATAGTATTTTTGATAATACAAAATAGAAGCATGACAAAGAAATTTGGTGTCTGAAACAGGGAGTTAGTTTCAGATGTTGATGATGTTTTATAAGTGATAGAAATTTTGATTGGAAGGTGACAAGGGGGGATTTGGGATCTGTTTTTTTTTTTTAAGATGATTTCATCAATTGTAAATAAGAAATTATTTGCCCCTTAATAGTGTCCTATCCTGACAACAGTTTAAATGAAAGATTTGAAAGAAAAGAAGACCAGCTCTCTTGAAAGGGAGTGTGGCCAGATGTTCTTTACTGTTACTCTTAGCTGTAATTCTTAATGTAGAACATTTTCAATTCATTAATGCAGAAAGGGCAAAGAGGAAGCAGTGATGTGAATCTGTTTCAACCTGAAGAAGTCTTTCCCTTGTTATGAAAAGAAAGAGAGTGGAGAACATTTTTAAAAATACAATTGGAATAGAAAGTGAAAACATGAGCAAAATACAAGAGTAGGTTTAGGAGGTGAAGATCATAAGAGATAAGCAAATATTCAGGGATAGTAATGATTTTTGGAATGTTTAATCTCAAAAATATATCAAACAGCATGAGCTGGGAAATTAACAGACTTGGCAAATTGAAAAGAGATGTGGAGCCCATGAAATCTGAACAGTTGAACAGTTGTGTTTGCTAAAGCCATCCAAAATCAGTTTAATTGAGCTTTTAAGGTAAAAATAAATTGTAATTCAGTGAAATCTTGATATTTTAGACTAATATACTAATCCTAATATAAGAAATAATTTGAACCTTTGAAGAACAATGTGAAATTAATATTGTTATTAATTATTCAGTTATTTTGTGCTGTTACAACTGTTTGGATGTTTTCATAAAGGGATATCTGAAAGTAATTTTTTTAAACACAATTACCCAGAGAATAAGCTGCTTTGCACCTACATTAATCACTACAGTCTCCTGTCCACAACCTCTTTTCATCAGCTTTGTTTTCTTAACACTCATTTTGAGATTCCTACCACTTAAGTACTTTCTGCTGTAATTCTTCATTCATCTTTGCCATTATGATCAAGTCATACCTCTCAAGGAAGGCCTTCTCTGTCATTTCTGATCTCTAATACAAACAGGTTCAGAATTAATGCTGGTCCTTATTATAAACCAACTTTGACTTCATATTCTTCCATAGTGCCTGGGTTGTCTCAGTGCTGACATGGCATCTTCATATGTAAGTTGTCTCATCTTATTTCCTAAGAGTGCCAATGGCAGGGAAGAGACAGGGATGACAACCTCCCTATGGCACCAAATTATAAACACCAAAGCATGCCTTTGGGGATGTGGCAAAAAATTGCAGTGCAAGCAATGGAAGAATTTACCACCTCCAGAGATATTCAGAATGAGCAGAATTCAAAATCCATTAGGCAGCAGGGCTAACCACTGCACCACAATTGTGCCCTGTTCAAAGCACAGAAAAATTAAATACATGCTTAAAGGATTAATCTGTATTGACTAACAAATTCTGAAAGTTATGTAAGGCTAAAGTAGAAGATTGAGAGTTACCATAGTTACTTATGTGAAAGAAACTATTATTACAATGCGTTATTTCTGAAGTGACAGTCAGCAGCTGAAACAGCACGTTCTGGTTATGTGTGCAAAAATTATTTTCTTTTCCTATAAACAAAAAAATAGTGATAATATACTGCATATCGCAGATGCAGTTTTAACTGCTGTAAAGCAGAACAAAGTCAGCAAGAAGTTTATTGTTTCAAGTTAAAAAAAAAATCATACGGCAGGGAAATGTGCCCGTGTTTGGTAATTTGTGTATAAGTAAACGCATGAAAGGCAAAGGCAAGAGACTGACTGTAAACATTAGATTTACTATAGCATTATTATTTTTAAAACTACTGTAGCCCCAACCCCTCCAACCAATACTTCAATCATCTCTTTCAGTTTTAGATGTACTATAATGACATGCACATGGTCACCTAAGACTGTGCTGAACAAGTGAGACAGAATACAAATGAGCTGCACATGTTTTGCAGAAGTATGTGGTAGAAAAGTTGAAACTGAGCTACAAGAATTTTGCAGCCTTTGGTAGCTTTCTATAAACCCAGGTTTAAAATTACAAGATTACTAAATAGGAAGCAATAGTTAATATAAAAAATGAATAAGCAATTATACAAATTTCAGATTTGCTTGCTCAATAGAGCATGATAGCAAATAGCAAAACTTGTTTCCTTTTCCTTTTCAAAACTGAAGAGTTAGATAGATAGATTGACAGACAGGTAGACTTTTATTTGTCCCCAGCAGAATTTTAGCTTTTTACAGAAGCTCATTAAAAATTAAAATAAAATAAAATTTTACAATATAAGTGATCAGGATGAAGAAGGATTTCCTGCCTGGCTGGGAAACGATAATGGAAGGATGGCCAGATTGATGACACTACCCAGCCGGGATGATTTATAATTTCCGTCCTGGATGGGATGCTGGAAGGAAGAGCAGGATGGTGCAATCTGGAGGCTTGGAGCAGTTCATTTCCCAAATAAATAGGTAGCAGGGTTCCTCACAATTAGTCCCAGTTTGGAAACCCACAGTGCTTCATGGGAATGGTAGTCCAGAAGCATAGCCCTGCAGAGTTCCTTGAGTGACAATAAAGGGTACTGCTGGGAATGACCTCGCTGATTTCCATATCACCCAGAAGTACCTCCAACAAGTCACGATGTGCCATCGGAAGTACTCCCAGGTCAGCTTAAAAGGAGCACACTGCCATTCTTCAGGGAGTCAGAGTGAGGAGGCAGCAGGGAAAACTCACTGGAGGAGAGAAGGAAAGAGAAAAGAGAGAGAGTATTCAAACTGTATATTGGCTGTATTAATTGTCATAATTGAGCCTTGTGGTTTAAAGATATGTTTATTTAACCCAGTGTTTTGTTGGATCCTCTTGCACACTCCTCTTGCGAGTACCCAGTATGGACACCCACAGGGATCCATGGGATTCGTAGTCCTGAGGGACAACCCCATTGGTGTCCTTGGGTACCGCCAGAGGGCGCTGCAAAGAGAAGAACTCCCTGTTTTATGGGACTTCCGTATAACACAAAGGTGCTTCTGCTATTCAGTGCTATGTCACTGGAAGTACTCCCAGGTCCAACATAGAAAGAAGAGTCCAGCTTCCTCCAAGTTGGAAGGCAGAAGGCGACACTAACCTGGAGGAATGAAATGAGGGAAAGGAAAAGTATATTATCGGTGCCTATATAAGTGGATCTTGTTCATTTTTAAAGATACTGTCTTTAATAAACAAAAGCTTTTAGTGGACTGTGTTGGTTCTGTTGGTGTCTGCGTTTTGGGGCTCGGCAGCGCCACCTAGTGGTTGCTGTATATACACACATGGTCTGAACACAGAGCAGAATGACTATAAAGAAATGAAACGTCTGATTTGGAAGTTACAGTCTCAGTGAAGAATTATGTAGGTATACTGCCATTGGTATAAAGGAACCCAAGCAGCATTTCTTATCTTCTAAACAAAGCATGTATTGTCAGTGTGGTAAATATAAGGAGCTCTTTGCTTTATCACACCATATGGCTGGTGCCATTTGACTATATTTTAGGCTTAACTATCCTCAAGCCTTCATATATTCTTTATATATCTTCATGCCAGCAAAGCAGCGGGTCCAGATGGAGTATCGCCACGACTGCTGAAGGCCTGTGCATTGGAGCAGGGGAGTCCTCTACAGTGCATCTTCAACCTGAGCCTGGAACAAGGGAGAGTCCTGAGGCTTTGGAAAACATCTTGCATCACCCCAATCCCAAAGGTATCATGTCCTAGTGAGCTGAATGACTTCTGGCCTGTCGCTCTGATGTCACATGTGATGAAGACCATAGAGTGGCTGCTGCTTCACCACCTGAGGCCACAGGTCCACCACGCCCTCGACCATCTGCAGTTCACATACCAGGAGAAGGTGGGAGCAGAGGATGCCATCATCTATATGCTACACCGATCCCTCTCTCACTTGGACAGAGGGAGTGGTGCTGTAAGAATTATGTTTCTGGACTTCTCTAGTGCCTTCAACACAATCCAACCTCTGCTCCTTAGGGACAAGCTGACAGAGATGGGACTAGATTCATACCTGGTGGCATGGATCGTGGACTGTCTTAAAGACAGACCTCAGTATATGCATCTCGGGAACTGCAGGTCTGACAATGTGGTCAGCAACACAGGAGTGCTGCAGGGTACTGTACTTTCTCCAGTCCTGTTCAGCCTATATACATTGGACTTCCAATACAAATTGGAGTACTGCCACGTGCAAAAGTTCGCTGACGACACTGCTATCCTGGGCTGCATCAGGAGTGGGCAGGAGGAGGAGTATAGGAACCTAATCAAGGACTTTGTTAAATGGTGCGACTCAAACCACCTACAACTGAACACCAGCAAAACCAAGGAGCTGGTGGTGGATTTTAGGAGGACCAGGCCCCTCATGGGCCCCGTGATCATCAAAGGTGACTGTGTGCATAGGGTGCAGACCTATAAATAACTGGGAGTGCAGCTGGATGATAAATAGGACTGGACTGCCAATACTGATGCTCTGTGCAAGAGAGGACAGAGCCGACTATACTTTCTTAGAAGGCTGGCGTCTTTCAACATCTGCAATAAGATGATGCAGATGTTCTATCAGACGGTTGTGGCGAGCGCCCTCTTCTATGTGGTGGTGTGCTGGGGAGGCAGCATAAAGAAGAGGGACGACTCACACCTGGACAAACTGGTGAGGAAGGCAGGCTATATTGTAGGCACAGAGCTGGACAGTTTGACATCAGTGGCCAAGCGACGGGCACTGAGCAGGCTCCTGTCAATCATGGAGAATCCACTGCATCCACTAAACAGTGTCATCTCCAGACAGAGGAGCAGCTTCAGCGACAGACTGCTGTCAATGTCCTGCTCCACTGACAGACTGAGGAGAACGTCCCCCCCCCACACTATGCGACTCTTCAATTCCACCGGGGGGGTAAATGTTAACATTATACAAAGTTATTGTCTGTTATACCTGCATTTTTATCACTCTTTAATTTAATATTGTTTCTTATCAGTATGCTGTTGCTGGAGTTTGTGAATTTCCCCTTGGGATTAATAAAGTATCTATCTATCTATCTATCTATATTGGCTGCCTTTTATAAGAAACTTCTTTCAGGTCAGAGGGGTAACTTTAGGCAGTGGGGGCCCATGGTGGCTGCATGGTTGTTATTTCACAAAGCTTCATTATGATCATGCTTTCCTACTTGACATTGGAATGAAAAGTTTAATGATATTATCATTCCCACAACTAAAATAAAGTTTAGTGGTGACTATTTACCATTTATGCAGCTTATATAGTGTACTTGACGCATCTCATTAACGGTGGTCATGGATTTAATTTCATTTTACATGAGGGGGACCTAATTTATAATTTTACACTGAAGCCCATCAAATTCTAGTAACACCACTATGTTGAGTAGTTATTATTCATTAGACTTGTCTCATAGACCTGCAGTGAGGAAAAATTCCGAACACAGAATACATAAAAGTGAAGTTAAATTATTTTGAAAACTTGTATACAAGTTTATATGAATTTGCTGTCCAAATCTCAGAGCTTCTCAAGTATTTGCAAACTTTTCTGTCTGCTGGTTAGTGGCTGTACTAATCAATGAAAATGATAATGAATGGAGATAACACTGTGGGGAAAAAAATCAAAAAGTTCAGGGATTATATTGTAAGTGACTGGTGGAAGAAACAGGAGAGGCAAGGTCACAATGACACTTTAATAAATGGGGAAGTAACAGAGTGGAATTTTTTTAAAGAAATTGAGTGATAAATCTTTACGCCATAACAGTGCATTAAAGAGCAGATATAAAGGAGCTATAAACTCGTTGCCTAAAGGTGCAAGAAATGAGGAAACATAAACACATAAACACAAATATATTTACAGTGTGTTTATCTGTAAATATGTGAGCTCAGTTGGCCAATACTGCTGCTTCAGTTAAAATCACAAAATCTCTCTTTGATATAGTGAATTTCTTTAAACAAACTAGAACTTACTTAGGTCGGTGGTGCAAATAAATGGCATTCTTGTACAGATGAAACATTACATAAAAATGTTTATTCCTTTGTCTAATAGTATGTAATCATCTTAAAATTATGCATGCTTATATCTTATTTTGTTCATTACAGAACAATAAGTTAGTTTATAAAAGATATTTGTGCACTTATCTGCTGTATGGGTATTAATTTTTAACAACAATATACTATACTAGTTCATAAGTTATCCACCAGTCATGAAGCATAGAGCATTCTAGATCATTTCATCTTAAGTTTTACCATCCTGCACCAAAATCTATAATACAGTGACTCTTCTTTGCATTTAGACCACTTCCTCAAAAGCATAGCAGTCATCACTTTTTACCACCCATACAGATATATTTTCCTATGAAACTCGAGTTATGTAATTTTATCGGTAATGAATTTTGCTACCTAAAACAGTCAATCAAATCCACAGTCAAGTAACCTTTGAGCCAGTTGACCTCTGTGCACGTGTGGGAGATTCATACTGTCCATTTACCTTTCTCCAGAGCTGTATTTAGTTAAAAATACCAGCACTTTCCTGTTATTTCTTACCTACCCTTCCTTTCAATTGCTGTACTGGAAGACAGCCAAGGAAAACCTTGAGCTTAATTTTCATAGGTCTGCAGGGTTACGAACATGTAATTTTCTGAAATTAAACCAGATGAATTGAAGATTTTAAAAACAGCCTTGGCAGGATTTCTCTTATAAATATTGCTTTGAGAGAATATTCCTCAAATCCAAACTCAGTTTACAGCTAAAGCATTTATTTTGGTTTTAGTCTATATTTAGTTTCCTGTATCACCTCTGATTGCAGAGTAGTCTCAAAGCAGCATGGTGGCCTTGTCGATATAAAGAACCAGATGTGTGCAAGTAAATTATTTCAAGAAAGTAATGCCTCTAAGTAAGTAACTGTCAGCAGCCACCATTCTATCATCATCAAAACTACTTCTTTATATTAGTTTACAGTAGCTCCCTTTTTAGAACTTGTTCATCTCAAATATAGTATGGCAAAATTGTATCGTACATATTTATTTGGATTAAGTTTAAACTCATAATATGTTTTTATATAAAACACATTTCAAACAAGGGTTTCACAACAGTACAATGCACCTATTAAACATGTAATTCTCTGCCTTAAATGAATAACATGTATGCAATGTCAGTAGAACTTAAAGCCTTTTCATCTGAGTGGACACATATTCCTTTTTAGGTGATCTCCATGTAGTTATTTATTTTACATAATATGGATCTTTATAGCCTCTTTTTGTCTTAAGGTTTCAGATCCTTGTTGATCTATTTACTATCAATAATCTAAAAAATCTGAGCACACTCCAGATAACCATAGCCTGAAGTAAAAGACCCAGTCAGCTGTTATGTTGCCTCCTGCTAAAATAGGGATATACTTGCTGCAAATGACTTCACTATCACTAAGTAATACAGCAATATAGTCGTAGCAATGCAAAAAAAGTAGGCTTAAAAAATGGATGGATAAATAAGCAGCTCTGGAAAGCGATACAATGTGTAGTGCATTTGCCATTGTCCCTGCTCCAGATATATTAGTTCTGTAAATGTACTTATGTGTCTTCATGACTTGGTAGAATAACTGAATTATCTGAAAAAATAAAACTTTTTAAGAAGTTGATGCAGCCCAGTTTTGTTTAGAAGGCTTAACCTATGAGTGTGCTATGAGTGTTTGTTCCTTGTTCCTTTTGAAAATGACAGTTACAATATATAAACAAAACTAACAAATTCTTAAATAAGAAACCACTTAAATGGCTTTAGGCAAATACATATTTCCAGCTCTTTTACTTCACTGTTTTTATAGCAGTATGTTTCACACAAAAATATCTGCTCTCTTTTATTTTGACATACAAATTACAGGGTAGAAAATACTTTTATTACAACTGACATGATTTTTACATGGTGTATTAGGCAGTCACCTGTGTACCAGTGAAAAAGACTGTAACAAATTTAATGCATTATCATAAGCGTTATGTTGATTTTTCTGTATAAATACAAAATGCAAAAGGTTTTCTCCAGCTGGAAGCATTCTAATTCAGCAGTCAGTTTGCCTCTCATTAAGGGCAAAACTCATTACAGTTTCATGAAAAAAAAATTCCACGAGAATAAGTGTTTTTGAAGCCATTCAATAAAACTACTTTTGGCACACAGTACACCACAAAACTTATTTGATGCAGATGTAAAGTGCTACACGCCAGCTCTGTTGGCAATGTGAACGTTTTTCCTTCATTTATCTCATGCTTGCACTTTCTTACCACATCAAAACAGAAAGCAATTGACACCAAGGCCAAGTATGTCACCTTGGAAAAAACTGAACAACTGTTATCTATATTTGCTGGCATTTGAGAAACACTGAGGGTGTCAAAGGAAATAGTTTCATGCTTCTATAGCCATCAGTGAGATCATTTTTAGCTAGAAGAATTAATAGGTGATTAAAAAATAGTCTTCCAATACCTAAAAAGTTTATCTCAAATATGGTATTGATTTTTTATTTGCCCATCCATCTGGCATTGGAAACAAGGCTGGAATCAACCCTGAAAAGTTGTAAAGTCCATTACGCACAATACTCAAAGACACTTTTGACCTCAGTTTACTTATTTAGTTTTGAGAGTTAACTTAATATGCACATCTTCAGGTGTTGGGATTAATGTACCAACTCCACACAGATAGTGGCTTGAACAAATTTTAAAACCAGACTCTTGAACATGTGAAGCAGCAGAGCTAATCGCAATGCTATTGTGCAGCCATTGAACTTCAATAATTCAAACAGTGATAAAACAGACAAAATTTGATCTTTCCCGTCTAAACGCAAAGCCTTTATACCTGGTGAAAACTCTACAGAAACATCACTAAGTCATGTATGGCGAGTCAGAGTCAAGTTATGTGCTTGTGTTATGAACCCTGTGATACACTGGATCCATGCAGGTCCTGTCTTGCACCAAAGCTGTTGGAATAGCTTTTTGGTCCTCCCATGCCAAATTGTATTACATGGGTTTGAGAGATACAGATGCAAACTACTGGACTGGAGATTTCTTGCTACAGAGAAATATTGGATAGTTTTGTGCCTGATGAGGCTACTGTTGAATTGTGGATATTTTCTTTCTGTATATTGATTGAAATGAGTTGCCATTCCAAAGGCACCATCATTCTCATGTTGTCTCCCCTAAGTGGTTTCTTTCTTATCTGATAAAAGGAGTAATAGACTGACCTAGGCAGTCTTTGTGTAGTAGGAGACTCTTTCCACTTCCCATTGATATTACTGTATTCTTCTTCTTCTTCTTTTTCTTTCGGCTGTTCCCATTAGGGGTTGCCACAGCGGATCATCTTCTATATTGTGCTATCTTCTGCATCTTGCTCTGTTACACCCGCCATCTGCATGTCCTCTGTCACCACATCCATAAACCTTCTCTTAAGGCTTACTCTTTTCCTCTCTCCTGGCAGCTCTATTGTTAACATCCTTTTCCCAATATACCCAGCATCTCTCCTCTGCACATGTCCAAACCAACGCAACCTCACCTCTCTGACTTTGTCTCCCAACTTTCCAAACTGAGCTGACCCTCTAATGTACTTGTTTCTAATCCTGTCCATCCTCGTCACACCCAATGCAAATCTTAACATCTTTAACTCTGCTACCTCCAGCTCTTTCTCCTGCTTTCTGGTCAGTGCCACCTCCAGTCTCCAACCCATATAACATAGCTGGTCTCACTACCGTCCTGTAGACCTTCCCTTTCACACTTGCTGATATCTGTCTGTCACAAATCACTCCTGACACTCTTCTCCACCCATTCCACCCTGCCTGCACTCTCCTTTTCACCTCTCTTCCACCTAAAATCAATATTTAACAACTTTTTATGTTTCATACACTACATCCACTGTAAGCATTATTTGAAAGCTCCAGAGTTGATTCCTGCCTTGTGTGCTTTGTTGTCAGGTAGACTTCAGCCCCCACAAAACTGAGTTGAATTAAGCAGGATAAAAATGAACAAGTGGGGAATATTTGTGCTGCAGATGCACAAATGCTTTATAATAGAATGCCAGAAGGATAAAAATTATTCTTTGTCAAAAGCTGGCTATACATAATATAAGAGACCTAAAACTGTAAAATGAGTTTTCTGCTTAGCCAAATCATTAAACCTTTGACACAATATACTGTTTACTTTGGTGGCCAAAAATTGGACAATACTTGTATTATACATAAAGCCTATGTCACCAGGCACTGCTGCGTTCTAATAATTTTCATGACTGTCTTCATTGTTTAATTTAGCACAAAGCAGTTTTGCATACACTCATTTACAAAAGGTGGGGCCTTCTGCAAGCTGTTAGCAGCCCCTCATTAGATGAGAAGCTACCGTGACTTTTGTTAATGAAAATTTTATTACATCAATAAGTGTTTTGCATATGCTGATATGTGACCTCTTGAATTGCTGTTGCAGTTGGTCTACATACAGCTATGGTTGATTCTGTGTGGAATAAATTAGTTTAAATAGATTAATGAGAAACAATGATATTGGCAGAATATGATGTAATGTAGATGAGAAACCATTAAAATGTGCATAGTGTACTTTCAGGTAATAAGCATAAATCTGGAACAGAGTAAAAGTATGAATAGTGAACTGAAGTTTAATTTAGATCAAGTTACAAATCACTAGATGGCGAGATGTAGGAGGGCAGAATAGATATTGCTGTAGGAAGGTCCCAGGAAATGAGTGATTATTATGCAGAAAGGTTATGATTTAAACTGCGAGTTAGAGACTCAAGAAAGTGCTGCCAAGATGGATCTTATTAGCACAAATTGAGAGAATCAAGCAAATTAACAAATAGGACTCAAAGCTGTATCCAAACAGTAATGTCCAACTTCAGGGATACTGTAAAGCAAAATAACATAGGACATACAGAATACTGTGCATTTACAACAAAATACTAAAAAGATAATTAGCAGATTGAAAACATATTCATATGGAAAAATATAATTTCAAAATTATGAAAATCACATGTCTTGATTTTCAGAAGAAGGTTATAAGAAAATACTGAAATCTTTGTTTCCATCTGGCTAGGAAGGACCAGGATAAAACTCCTAAGATGTTGTGCAAAGTTCTGTTGTTTCTTCTAACTTACCTCATTTTGATCCCAAATTAATGGCATGTTTTACTATCTTCATTCTATAGGTATTCTGTTCAAAATCTGTCTTTCACTCTCATTAATGGAGTTCCACACTCAAAGGAATCTAACAAAAAGTCTTTCGGACCCCTAAAGCTGTTGCACGGTGAAAAGCTTTGTATTTAGCCTTCAGAGAAAGAACCTCAAAGCTTGATTCCTTTCAGTGTTTAAAAAAATATTTTCCAATTCTTAAACAGAACCATTCCAAGATTACAATTAAAATACCAAAGACAATCTCTGTTCCTGATATAGTTTTAGATTTCACATGTACTTTTCTCTGCGGTGGGTTGGCACCCTGCTCGGGATTGGTTCCTGCCTTGTGCCCTGTGTTGGCTGGGATTGGCTCCAGCAGACCCCATGACCTTGTGTTTGGATTCAGCAGGTTGGATAATGGATGGATAGATGTACTTTTCTCTTTCTTAGCAGGAATATTTCTTTCTGATTAATTTTTTCTTTATTTTTTATTCCTTTCCATTCCTTTAAACTTTAACAATGTGTATTCTTTATCCATTAACTCTACATTTTGCCACATACAAAAAAAAACATGTTTGCTTTCCTTCATGGAGCATAGTATTAAGATATGCCACAAAATAAATGCATAAAGGGCAAATAAAACTTTAGCTACAGCTAAATTTAATAAGAAAGAAATTATATTGAACAAATGATTAATTTTCAAAAACTAAATCAAAACTGAGAAGGTTCTAAATTAAAAGTTCAAAATGGGCAATTTTTTTTTAAATCTGAAAGATATTGAAAATAATATCAACATCTAAATACATTTATTAAATAAAGAAAAGGAATGAATAAAGATAAAGCAAAATGAACTGCCAATAAATTAGTTAACAAAGTTAAAATACCCCAGTCCTAAATCTAAAAAGAGTAAAAGTTCCAAAACCAAAAAATCCTGAATAGAAATACATCTAAAACAGTTTTGCTTAAGCAAAAAAAAAAAAAAAACTAAAAACAAGATCTATGTTAAACAGTAGCATATGAAGATGTGTCTGTAATGCCCCAGTGGCCACAGCCATTGGTAAAAACTTCTACTGGGACATCAATAGTCATGAACCGACATGAACCAAGGCAAGTGAGAAGACAGGCAAGACCTTTTTGTCAAAAGTGTAACAGAAGTTTATCAGAACCAAATAACATGGTTCAAACTATCCTTCAATAAATAATGATTCTTTAAAAAATTGCGCCCATAAAATATAGTTGTCTTGGGTGCTCTGTAAATAAAATAAATAAATATTTTTTAAAAAACAGACAGTCCATCCATATTTTCATTTTTCTCCTCTCAGGACCCAGGGACATATCTTTCTGTAGGCAGTGTGGTGTAGTGGTTAAAGCTTTGGACTTCAAACCCTGACATTGTGGGTTCAAATTCCACTACTGACACTGTTTCCCTGATCAAGTCACTTGACCTGTCTGTGCTCCAACTGGAAAACCAAAAAGAAGTGTATCCAATTGTATCATAAATGTTGTAAATCACTTTGGATAATGGCATCAGCCAAATAAGTAAATGTAAATACTCTCTGGTACACCAGTTCCACCACCTTCATGTAGCCTACCTTAATCAGTCACTGCAGTTTCCTCATCTTCTTGCCCATTCAGTCATACCACTATGCTCTCAGTTCTAACAAACCACTGTCCCCTAAGCATCTCTGCTCACTAACTCTTTGTTGAGTGGCACAATTACAACCTGATGTCTCCTGGAACTTTTCAGCCACTGGTCCTCCTCTGTTACACAGCTCAGCAGAGAAGATGTAGTCAGTGCTGACCTTTCTAACAAGAGTACCTTCAACCAAATATTCCTTGATTAATCTTTTCTTTCTTTGCAGTCTCTTATGTTTCATTGTCATTCTTGTTGTCTCCCCTTCTAAAGCTAACCCACCCTTTTATTTTGAGGCAACTCCAGTTGACACTAATTAATTATGCCACACCTCTCTTCCCATAATTAACTCAGAATTGGTGATAGCATACACTAATGTACGAACCTCTCTCCTCAGGCACCTAAGCCACCAGGAAAGTGCAGTAAAACCCATTAAAATCTGACATGACTTATCATGTCATATTGGGTAAAATCACAAAAACATTTTCGCACTAGACAGAGCATCACTGAGTGTAAGGTTTTCTGTTTTTTCTATAACTCCCAAATTATGTTTTTTGTAAACTCGCAGTTTTTAATAATTCTTCTTTATCTGTGTCAGAATTTCTTTAGACCTTTAAATAATGTATTGCTGTGTCCCCTTTTTGATTTGTTTGTTTAATGCTTTCAATTTTTTTTCAATTCTATGATGGTTTAATGCTAATTTAGGAGCTAGTTATTTCAGGCAGAATTGAATGTGAAAAAAGCTGTTAATGTGTGGCATTTCTCCTGTTTAGCAATATTGCCTGTAAGAACTTTAGTACCACTGGCTGTTTTTGTTGTTTTCTTTTGCTACCAACATTGGCAAATCACTGGCTTATTCTTTGTCATTTTTAAACTATGTATTTTTGTTTTTTGCATGCTTACTGATTATGGCACTTACCACATGATTTATATAAGAACACGTGACCTACTATACGCAAAGTATTTATAATACACATTTTATAGGAAAGGCCTTGTAACAGTGCTTCTTGATGATGACATTGGTACCAAATGACACAACTGAAAAAATATACACAAAGCAAAGAAAAAAGTTCAAAGTTAACTACCAAAAAAAACAAGGACATTTGCACTTAGGGACATCTAGATCAGGAGTATTTGGCTCTGATCCCTGAGGTCCACAGCTAACATGCTTCCATTTAAAATTGTGTTATAAATTATCTTTGTTAATACAATGTTTTGAAATAATGGGATAGAAGGGAAATACCAAGAGGTACAATATACTCAGAAAATGAAAAATGTACAATGTGATAAAGATTTGTCTTGAAAGAATAAAAGCACTAACAAGCCAAATAATTATATACCAGGTTTCATTATCTGCTGGGCCTTATTACAAAACAGTAACCATGCAGCCAATGTGGACCTTCAGGGTTGGAGATGAGTGCCCCTCATTTAGATCCAGAGACTGTTATCTTTTAGAGATGAACAATATATTGACTAGTAGCTATGAGCCCTTCAATGAAAAAGTGAGTAAAAAAACTGTCCTTATGCAACAATTACCTACTTAAATATTAAAAGAAACAACAAGTCAGACACTGTCAAGAAACTATAGAGTAAATACAATTACAATACTGTATCAAACAGAAGAACCTAATGGGGGCAATAAAAACAGAAACGATAATAGTATTTGGAACAAAAATTCAGTATTAATGGAAAATAGAAAACATGCAAGGAACACAGAACTGTCAAAAAGAAAAACTAATGGCACCTAGAGATGATGCATCTATTTGTCCAATTTCTAAGCCCATAGAAGCATAGCAGGAAGGCTAGAGCCTATTTCCCAAGAATTGGCTGTAAGGCAGGAACAATCTCTTGACAGGATGCCATCCCATTGCAGACCTAGACATTTAATATGTTTAAATCAGGGAAAGATTTTCCTCAAAGGAAGGATGAAGAGGTAGGACTTTAATCTTAATTTGTTTTTGTTGCAAGTACTGGAATGTCACAAAGACGAGATCAAGGTAGAGAGTATTACAGAAAAAAGTTCCATAAAAATAAAAACACTCACCTAGAGTTTTGTAGCAAAACCTTTCAACAAAATATATTTCAGCAAAAATATTGTGTCAAAAAATCTTATGAGTCAATACAGGATAAAGAATGCATACAGGTATTCCCCATTGTTGATGCAGTCACCTTTGAAACTTAATCACAGAATGTTATTGATTCTGTATCTGAAAGAAAGACAGCCCAACTGAGCCAGGTAAAATGAAATGTGATAACTACATTTGTTTGAGTCAGGGCTCTAGCACTTAGATTTTTAATTTGTTGATACTTTGTGACAGTTGACCTTTGAAAGGGCAGTTACAGTAATTCAGATTAGAAATAATTAAAGAATGATAAAGGGCTTAGGAGAAATAGAAAAGAAGGAGAATTAGGAATGGACTCTGACTTTGTTATGGAAGTACTATGTAGAATGAAATGTTAAAAGCAGTTGAGATGTGTAAATGAAAAATCTGTTGAGCTGCATTTTGCTTGTTTGGAATTCATGCAAGGCACATTTCCACGTCTGGCATGATTAGAAATGTGTGTTGCATTACTTTGATTAGCATCACCACCTCTGTTACCCATGTCATAATATTTTTTAAGTGAGCAATAGTTTCTTCAAAAAATAAGAATGCCAATGAGTATGATTATAGGATACCTTTGGATCAATATGGCACTTGTATCAAAGTCCAGCCTATTCACCTTAACCTTAAAGGAATGAGTTGGATTGGAGTATTGCAAAACAAGTGCTGAGGTGAACAGGGTCTCCAATATCAGGAAGTGTAATGAAGTTAATTTTTGAAATAGCTGGTAAATCCTGTAAAACTTGGTCTTTTTTTAACAGATATAGGATAACCAAATTTAACCAGATATAGGACTTAACAGAGTACCACCAGTAACTTCATCTAATAAATCACTAAATCCTTGCTGGTTAATTTGTATCCCAAAAAACAATAATGAAACCTTATGTATTTCAAAGTGTTCTAGTTAAGCATTCAGATTGTTTGTTTTCACTCACCATAACCCCGAAATAAGTTTCAGTATCAGAAGAAAAAATCAATACTTCATTTATATAAACTGTCATAAACTACCTAAACTTGCCATTCACAACAGATTTAAAAATGATAGGCACGTCAGCTATAGGAAATCATCACATAATTGTATTCTCTATGTTCTTAGTAAATGCCATTTCAATTCATTCTGCTTCCTGATGTGAATGTAACCGTATGCAAGCCTTAGATTGATTTTATTGATAAAGGTTTATTTTCAAACTTTATGAAGTTAGGCAGTCAATTAAAAGGGGTCATTATCTATACTAATAAAGGGCAAAGCCCTCACTGACTGACTCATCACTAATTCTCCAACTTCCCGTGTAGGTAGAAGGCTGAAATTTGGCAGGCTCATTCCTTACAGCTTACTTACAAAAATTAGGCAGGTTTCATTTCGAGATTCTACGTGTAATGGTCATAACTGGAACCTGTTTTTTGTCCATATACTCTAATGGAGGAGGCGGAGTCATGTATCGCGTCATCACGCCTCCTACGTAATCACGTGAACTAAAAACAAGGAAGAGATTTACAGCACGAGTCAAACGCGGGAACGAAGGTAAATGACGTTAATTTTTGAGTGTCTTTTAATACTGTGTAAGCATACATATTAACACATGTGCAATTAAACGTGTGCATTTACGGGGTGATTTCTCAGGCTTAAAAGCTCGCCTTTTATTAAAGAGGTAAATGCAAACTGTTTTCATTCTGAAGGGCACAAACCACGTTAGATTTCATGCTCAAGAGTAAACTCAGCACACAGCTTGGTCATATTACAACCGGTTCATTTTCCTCAGTTTAAAAAGGTTTACTTTTCTTCTTAGTAACATTTTTAAAGCAGTACTTCGCCGCTGCGAAGCGCGGGTATTTTGATATATATCAAAATATATCGAATCATCACGCCTCCCACGTAAGCACGTGAACTGACCAGCTGCCGTTTGCAATGCCATATTCGTGAGATACAAGTTTAATGAGAAGACACTTTTAACTGCCGGGTCTTAGCTAATATTTAATAAACCCATGGACATCGCAACATCACACAAGAGAGCGGATCACGTGAAGTGACTGAACGCAGCAGGAGTGATCACTTCGATGAATCAAACCTGTTCAAAAAACAAATAACACAATTGATAAGGTACGAACAGAATATGAAACCGATTGTGGATTTGCGTACAGCCACTGAAACTTTGTGACGGCACGAGACTTCAGGTCACGTGTCTGCAAAACAACCTCATTGAGGCAACTATTTTTACTGGCAGTGGCTCAGGGGAGAGAGTTTTTATTCCTCGCATCCCCGTTATATCCTCTGATCTCCCATTTCAATTCAAACGCCTCCAATTTCCAATAAGGCTCTGCTTCGCAATGACAATTAATAAGTCTCAGGGACAGACCCTAAAAAAGGTTGGCATTGATTTGAGGCAGGACTGCTTTTCACATGGCCAACTGTACGTTGCATGCTCAACAGTAAGCTACCACACAGCTTGGTCATATTACAAGCAGAGGGGCGTACTGACAACGTGCTATACAAAGAGATCCTTAACAAATAATTATTGATACATTTTCCCTCGGTTTAAAAAGGTTTACTTTTCTTCTTAATATAAATTTTAAAGCAGTACTTCGCCGCTGCGAAGAGCGGGTATTTTGATATATATATGTAGATATGTGTATATATATATATATATATATATATATATATATATATATATATATATATATATATATATATATATACCCTAAGTTCTTGTCAATAAGCTGCGGCTTATCTAAGGAAAAAAGTTGTGAAAATGAAAAAATACAATATCGGCTTATACATAAGTCCGGCTTATACATCCATCGCGGGGGTTGCGTTCCAGAGCCACCCGCGAAATAAGAATATCCGCGAAGTAGAAACCATATGTTTATATGGTTATTTTTATATTGTCATGCTTGGGTCACAGATTTGCGCAGAAACACAGGAGGTTGTAGAGAGACAGGAACGTTATTCAAACACTGCAAACAAACATTTGTCTCTTTTTCAAAAGTTTAAACTGTGCTCCATGACAAGACAGAGATGACAGTTCCGTCTCACAATTAAAAGAATGCAAACATATCTTCCTCTTCAAAGGAGTGAAGCAAACAAATCAATATGTCTGTTTGGCTTTTAAATATGCGAAGCACCGCGGCACAAAGCTGTTGAAGGCGGCAGCTCACACCCCCTCCGTCAGGAGCAGACAAAGAGAGAGAGAGGGAGAGTTTGTTTTTCAGTCAAAAATCAATACGTGCCCTTCGAGCTTTTAAGTATGCGAAGCACTGTGCAGCATGTCTTTTCAGGAATCAGCTTTACAAAAGATAGCAACGTGAAGATAATCTTTCAGCATTTTTAGACGAGCGTCTGTATCGTCTAGGTGTGCAAACAGCCCCCCTGCTCAATCCCCATACGTCAGGATCACAGATAGTCAGCGCAAGATTGACAGAAAAGTAAGCAATCTAGCTTCTCAGCCATCTGCCAATAGCGTCCCTTGTATGAAATCAACTGGGCAAACCAACTGAGGAAGCATGTACCAGAAATTAAAAGACCCATTGTCCGCAGAAATCCGCGATATATATTTAAATATGCTTACATATAAAATCACAATTTAAATGACCGCTACGCGCTCGTGTTGACTCGGCGATGCCCAGAGCAGAAAGAACGCGCTCCGGCCGCTCCAACCGCGCCATGCGGGGAGTGAGAGAGACGGCAATATCTCACACTCTCTCCCCCCTTAAAGAAATTAAATGGGTGCGAGTGAGACCACTGACCTCTCTCCCTTCTATTAGTTATAGGTTATAGTACGTTCGGCTTATCCATGAGTCCGGCTTATCTATGATACGATTTTATTTTAAAAATTCGTATGATTTTTGGTCTCCGGCTAATACATGAGTCCGGCTTATAGACAAGAACTTAGGGTATATATATATATATATATATATATATATATATATATATATATATATATATATATGTATATATATATATATATATATATATATATGTAGATATGTATATATATATATATATATATGTAGATATGTAGATATGTATATATATAGATATGTAGATATATATATATATATATATATATATATATATATATATATATATATATATACATATATATATATAAATATGTAGATATGTAGATATATATATATATATGTATATTATGAGGGGCCGTTCAGGAAAAAAAGATTGGTTAGTAAATATATACATTGGTTCAGATATATATATCGGTTCGGATACATTGGTTTGAATATATACATTGGTTTTAATACATCCGTTCAGATATATATATCGGTTCACATATATACATTGGTTGGGATACATTGGTTCAGATATATACATCGGTTTGAATACATCCGGTCAGATATATACATCGGTTTAAATACATTGGTTGAGATATATATAAATTGGTTTGCATAGATCCATTCTGATATATATACATTGGTTGAGATACATCCGTTCAGATATATACATCGGTTTGAATACATCTGTTCAAATATATACATTGGTTGAGATATATATATTGGTTGATATACATTGGTTTCGATATATATATTGGTTTAAATAGATTGGTTTAAATATATACATCGGTTCAGATACATCCGTTCATATATATATATTGGTTCAGGTAGATCCGTTCAAATATATACATTGGTTGGGATTTACGGGCAGGCACAACATGGCCACCCATGTTTAGCATCTCCCTTTCACTTCATCATTGCTTCAACACTGTTGTAATTATTGTGCATATTTTATGCAAGTAGCATATGCCTGTCTGTCGTGTTTTGTTTCGTAAGCCCTCTTGGTTGGGGGTCCTCGATTTCAAAGCACTTTTTTTCCTTTCATTATTTAAAACACTTGCACAGATACCCGCCTCTTCACCCCGCTCCGTCCCGCCCCGGCTCATTGTACCCGCCTCACTTGCTCCCTCTTGTCCCTCCCATGACAGATTCTTCTCAAAAGCTGAGTTACCGGAAAGCATTGATCGCAACCGCAGTATGTCCCATTTTTTCACCTCATGAGACGCTGGTTTATCAGTGACCGAAAGCCGCACGGTGATAGCTGTTATTCCGCATTGGCAGCATTTCATTAAAGGGCGATATGCTTCAGCAAGGAACTTAGTCCCATTTGCTGAAAGGATGTTATGGAGGAAAACACTGGGGTTGCTTTGTTTCTTTAAAATGTTGATCAGGGATCAAAATGACCAGAATATTCCTGCTTCACAAATAACTGACGTTAAACTGTGTTTATAGTAAAACTGACAAAACGACACACGTGCACACGTCCACACGCACGTACACGCACGCGCACACACTTAAACTCACAAATCGTGGGTCCCACATACTACTGATTAAGTGTATGTGTCAGGGGCAATCATCAAGTGACACTGGTTTATCATTAACCGAAAGCCGCCCGGTGATTTCTGTTATTCCGTATTGGCAGCATTTCATTAAAGGGCGATCTGTTTCAGCAGGGACATTAGTCCTGTTTGCTGAAAGGATGTTATGGAGGAAAACACTGCAATAGCGCTGTTTCTTCTGAATGTTTATCAGTGATTAGGGATCAGAATGATCAGAATATTCCTGCTTCACAAATAACTGATGTCTGTTTTTATTGTAAAACTGACAAAACCACACACGCACGTACACACACACAACACACACACACTCAAAGTCACAAATCGTAGGTCGCACACACTACTGATTAAGCGTATCTGTCACGGGCGATCATTTTTTTCACCCCATAAAACGTTAGTTCGTCAAAGATAGAAAGCAGCGCGGTGATTTCTATTATTCCTTATTGGCAGCATTCATTTAATATAATGATATAAAAAATCATGCAAAATGGTATAGAATCTGCGTCGTAGACTTATTTTTTGTCATATTTCTTCAAAGAAGTCTTTAATTAGTTTGCTTAAAAAAATCTTACGCCACACCTGTGAACCGTTGAAAATCGCTGATCTTAATCAATCAATATATATTTGAACCGGTGCTCTAAAATATCTGTGCCTCGTAGAATTCAGTGTCCCTTCTCTTAGGTGCACTGAGATGTGATTGCTGCGGAACTCCTCTTGTTCGCGTGCCTTTGCCCGCCGCTTGTCTTTTGTTTTAACGCATGCTCTGTGCAAAATGCTGTCATATCTTGTTATTAAACATGCACGCGCAGCGATGTCCTGATGTCTGCGTTCTAAGGCTGCAAGTATATTAAACGCTATTGACGTTTTACCAAGGTGCTCTGTGATTGAGGGCAGACAGTAAACTTTGTTAAAATGATATCGAAAAAATACCAGTCGTCAGTTGTATTTTCAGTCGTTTTGCCGTGTTTACTGTTCTGTTACCAAAAAATTCTTCAACGGGGCTAATCAACAAAGAAACATGCTTAGTAAGATTTAGTAAAATATAAGTAATAATAATACATTGCTCGACACCCAGTAACACTTTACAGACATTTAAAAGACTGCTCGTTAAAATAAATGTAGCAATCCATTGTCATGCTATAAGTGATAGCTTGCTCTTAAACATTTGCACAGGTGGTTTTTCCTGGGGATAAAAAAGGAAAAAAAAATCCATGGGAAAGGCTTTGTTGTTGAACTCAAATTTCACCTCCGCCATGTGAGTCATTAAAACTATTGGAATGAAAACGCATGTCTCATCCACATGATCGGGACGCTCATTTCCATGGCTGCTGCAGAGCCGTAAAATGTGTGTCCTCTGACTGCTGATTAAAAAATGAACACTAGAGAGGTAAAATTATGCAAAATTGATTTTAAAAGGTCGTAGGTATAGTTTTATATATAATCTTCTCCACTATGTGTCTGTATCCTATCCCCTACAGGGAACACTCATTTCCATGGCTGGAGCAGATCCGCTTGTGTGCACCCTATCTGCTGCTTTCAAAATGAACCCTGGATAAGTAATATTATCTGAAATCCATGGTAAAAGATTGATGAAAGTCTTCTACATCACTTTCAAGTCTACTATGTCCCATTGTCCTCTCCACTCAAAGGGACACTCACTTCTACAGCTGAGCTTTTGCCTCAGAGTTGTGAGCCCCAACTGTTGCTTGCAGAATGAACATTAGACAGCTCAAATTGTTATTGGATTGGCTATTTTTTTCATTATATATTAATTTATTTATTCATTCAGCCTCTGTTAAAAAAAGAACATTTTCCCTTAGAGGACAAATAGAATTCTATCTATCTATCTATCTATCTATCTATCTATCTATCTATCTATCTATCTATCTATCTATCTATCTATCTATCTATCTATGAGATTTTGAAACATTCATATTATTTGTCAAATGAGGTACCAAATATCCACTGATACACATTTGTATGACAAGTCAATTAAAGAGTCCGACAAACAGCAACTGAGATATTGAAACATTTTATTGAATCTGTTCTGACAGTTATAGTCTTTTAATTAAAATAATGATTATAATTATCAGAAAACGTAGCCATTTTAATGTCAGCATAAAACCAGGCCAGTAACATCTTTGTGAAATAATATCAGCAGTTTTATAAATTCCAGAATGTACACCGATAGAACTGGCATGAACTTCCTTACAAGTATCCTTTGTCTCCTAAACTCAACAAATAACTTTCATATTCCTCCTGTTGCCCTGCTAGTCTTTTTGACAATAGTAAAGGTCATCCCCTTGAAAAAATTATATTCACGCACCAATTAATAATATGGTTATAATGTAAAACACTTCAAAGAAACCTGCAAAATGTACATTTTCTTTGTTTAAGTTAACTTCTTCAATGGATCTAACACTTACAACATGGGGCACCACAACACACATACACAAATATCTTTCAGTATTTTTAAAAATAGCCTTGAAAATTGTTAGTATCTGTTCTCTATCCAAGCCACCCATTTACAAAAGAGATTTACAGGCTTGGGCCAAAAGATAAAAAATTAGACGGAAAGAAATGCCAGTCTAGTGCTTGCCACGCTGACACTCGCTCATACTACTACAGTTTAAAAGTGCAACTCAACCTGATGCCAACTCTTTCAGATGGGTAGTGAAACCTGGAAAATGTATTAATTGGCACAGGAAAAAAGTTTAAAGACTTATTCTGACAGTGACCAAGTTGGGGATTGTTGATCTGTGAAGTGGCAGTAAAAATAAAAAAATATTTAAAAAATCTGATTACAAAATATATCAAGAAACATCAAAAGGTATATAATGATTAATTTATGAAAACTCCATAGAATAGTTTCTAATACATGTTTTTCTTTCAACAGTCATGCTAATGTCAGAATTTGTGTGTTTTATTACCTATACTTTGTGCACATATTGAAGCTGTTTTATGGAAAACGCAAGCACATGAGTAAATAATTGTCAGCGGTTACAATTTAAATGTATATTTGCAGTATATACTGTATCATGAAATGCCAAATTAGAAATGAGAAGATGATGAAAAGTTATTTTTTGCTCAATATACTTTAAACAAACTGATCACAAAATTTCCTAATTAGTTTGACTTTGTTGGTATCCTAGAGTGGCACATTTCTTGGAAGAAGTCCTATCAGGTTTATTTGAATTTTAAAAAACCTAAATAATAATAATAATAATAATAATATCTTACATTTATATAGCATTTCTCTGGCTACTTACAGTGATTTTCATAGACATACTTAAAAAAGACAGTGTAAGCGCTTGATTTTTTTTTTAATTAGTGGATGAGTGGATGAGTAAGGAACATAGTAGACAAAAAAGTGATATAGAAGACTTCCTTCAATCTTTTGAAATAAATTGTGGACAATTTTGTAATTCCAGTATTAATTTTGCAAGCAGAAGACAGGGGGCACACATTTCTACTCCATAGACCAAGATGTGGAAATGAGTGTCTCTTCTGCTAGAAGGGATTAAGAGACACACTCGATATGAAAGTGCTATAAAAGACTGTCTGATAGGCTTATTAAAGAAACTGTGCACAATTTTAACTGCCTGGTGTTCATTTTGTAATGGACCATGGCAGATGAGGAATGCCACAGACTGCTACAAGTTTTTAAAATACATTTGATGAGTTTTAATCTCCCATGAAAAACGGTGCACAGAACTCCTATGTGTTTTATAGGATAATTGCACCTGCTGTGAAAACAAGATTCCTCTCCAATGTACAGGGGTTAAAGGGTGGTTGTGATAGGAAATTTATTTATTTATTTATATAGAACTATATTTCATTCCAATAGTTTTAATGACTCACATGGCGGAAGTGAAATTTGAGTTGAACAACAAAGCCTTTCCCTTGGATTTTTTTTTCCTTTTTTATCCCCAGGAAAAACCACCTGTGCAAATGTTTAAGAGCAAGCTATCACTTATAGCATAATGGATTGCTACATTTATTTTAACAAGCTGTCTTTTAAATGTCTTTGTAAAGTGTTACTGGGTGTCGAGTAATGTATTATTATTACTGATATTTTACTAAATCTTACTATCCACATTTCTTTGTTGATGAGCCCCGTTGAAGAATTTTTTGGTAACAGAACAGTAAACACGCCAAAACGACTGAAAATACAACTGACGACTGGTATTTTTTGATATCAGTTCGGATTCAGCGGGTTGGAAAATGGATGGATGGATGGATTTTAACAAAGTTTACTGTCCGCCCTCAATCACAGAGCATCCCAGTAAAACGTGAATAGCGTTTAATATACCTGCAGCCTTAGAATGCAGACATCAGGACATCGCTGCGCGTGCATGTTTAATAACAAGATATGACAGCATTTTGCACAGAGCATGCGTTAAAACAAATTGATTAAGATGAGCGATTTTCAACGGTTCACATGTGTGCCGTAAGATTTTTTAAAGCAAACTAATTAAAAACACAAATAAGTCTACGACGTAGATTCTATACCATTTTATATGATTTTTATATCATTATTTTAATAATATACATACACTATATGTGGACTATAAAGCAATACATGTATAATTTCGTGCATTTTAACCAGTTTACATCTCTCAACTTGTTAAAAATTTGTATATAATCAATTTATATGAACCTTTACTTCAATGATATACACATTATGTTTGTATTGCGTGCGCACCTTACTGTGTAATTATTTCAATGAACTTGTGGTATTGTTGAGCGAATAGTGTCCCTATTTATACTCCACTACGCAGCGGCTGAATTTGATCACGCATTCACACGTATAATAATAATAATAATAATTCCTTACGTTTTATAGCGCCTTTCTTACTACTCAAAGCAATTTGTAAAAATAAATAAATAAATAAAATAACAGAAAGGAAGCCCCCCGGACACAAACCAGTGATCATTTAGCTGTGAGTTAGCATTTTACTCCTACCACCACCTTTTCATGTTAGATACGCCTCATTATAATTTTGAGCACTATTTTTTTATATTTTTTGTCATAAATAAATTATATCAAAAAGGTTTTTTAAAAGCCCAATTCAAAGCAAAGAGGGTAAGTAATAACTATTTTCTTTTGTAAGTCAATCAAAAATGCTTAAGCCTAAAAGAACATCGTCCTGTCAAAATAAGAGACTCTTTCTCCTGGTTGACGTGAATCATCTTTAAATGAAATGCTGCCAATAAGGAATAATAGAAATCACCTTGCTGCTTTCTAACTTTGACGAACTAAAGTTTTATTAGGTGAAAAAAATGATCGCCCGTGACAGATACACTTAATCAGTTGTGTGTGCGACCTACGATTTGTGACTTTGAGCGTGCGTGTGTTGTGTGTGTGTACGTGCGTGTGTGTGGTTTTGTCAGTTTTACAATAAAAACAGACATCAGTTATTTGTGAAGCAGGAATATTCTGATCATTCTGATCCTTGATCACTGATAAACATTCAGAAGAAACAGCGCTATTGCAGTGTTTTCCTCCATAACATCCTTTCAGCAAACAGGACTAATGTCCCTGCTGAAACAGATCGCCCTTTAATGAAATGCTGCCAATACGGAATAACAGAAATCACCGGGCGGCTTTCGGTTAATGATAAACCAGTGTCACTTGATGATTGCCCCTGACACATACACTTAATCAGTAGTATGTGGGACCCACGATTTGTGAGTTTAAGTGTGTGCGCATGCGTGTACGTGCGTGTGTGTGCACGTGTGTCGTTTTGTCAGTTTTACTATAAAAACAGTTAAACGTCAGTTATTTGTGAAGCAGGAATATTCTGGTCATTTTGATCCGTGATCAACATTTTAAAGAAACAAAGCAACTCCATTGTTTTCCTTCATAACATCCTTTCAGCAAATGGGACTAAGTTCCTTGCTGAAGCATATCGCCCTTTAATGAAATGCTGCCAATGCGGAATAACAGATATCACCGTGCGGCTTTCGGTCACTGATAAACCAGCGTCTCATGAGGTGAAAAAATGGGACATACTGCGGTTGCGATCAATGCTTTTCGGTAACTCGGCTTTTGAGAAGAATCTGTCATGGGAGGGACAAGAGGGAGCGAGTGAGGCGGGTACAATGAGCCGGGGCGGGACGGAGCTGGGCGAAGAGGCGGGTATCTGTGCAAGTGTTTTAAATAATGAAAGGAAAAAAAGTGTTTTGAAATCGAGGACCCCCAACCAAGAGGGCTTACGAAACAAAACGCGACAGACAGGCATATGCTACTTGCATAAAATATGCACAATAATTACAACAGTGTTGAAGCAATGATGAAGTGAAAGGGAGATGCTAAACATGGGTGGCCACGTTGTGCCTGCCCGTAAATCCCAACCAATGTATATATTTGAACGGATCTATCTGAACCAATATATATATCTGAACGGATGTATCTGAACCGATGTATATATTTAAACCAATCTATTTAAACCAATATATATATATCGAAACCAATGTATATCAACCAATATATATATCTCAACCAATGTATATATTTGAACGGATGTATTCAAACCGATGTATATATCTGAACCAATGTATCCCAACCAATGTATATATGTGAACAGATGTATTCAAACCGATGTATATATCTGAACGGATGTATCTCAACCAATGTATATATATCAGAATGGATCTATGCAAACCAATTTATATATATCTCAACCAATGTGTTTAAACCGATGTATATATCTGACCGGATGTATTCAAACCGATGTATATATCTGAACCAATGTATCCCAACCAATGTATATATGTGAACCGATATATATATCTGAACGGATGTATTAAAACCAATGTATATATTCAAACCAATGTATCCGAACCGATATATACATCTGAACCAATGTATATATTTACTAACCAATCTTTTTTTCCTGAACGGCCCCTCATAATATGTAGATATGTATATATATATATATATATGTGTAAATGTATGTATGTATGTATGTATGTCTAGATAGAGATATATATATATATATATATATATATATATATATATATATATATATATATATGTAGATATGTAGATATGTGTATATATGTAGATATGTAAATACAGTATATATGCAGATATGTAAATATAAATGTATATATATGTGTCTGTGTATGTATATATATATATATATATATATATATATATATATATATATATATATGCGTGTATGTATGTATGTCTGTATATATATATATATATATATATATATATATATATATATATGTATGTGTGTGTGTATGTACTGTATGTGTGTATATATATGTTGATATGTGTATATATATATATATGTATATATATGTGGATGTGTATATGTATATATATATATATGTATATATATGTATATGTAGATATGTATATATGTATATGTATATTTATGTTTATGTGTGTGTATATTATATATATATAAGACAGCAACACTCATAACAATAACAACACAATTACATTGACAATCATGTTACGTTATTTTTAAAATGTTTCCTTTTCTTTTTCATAACCTCTTTAACACACTACTTCTCCGCTGCGAAGTATTTTGCTAGTTCTTAATTATTCTGTAATTTTACAGGATTACAGGAGGATTTGATCACCAGAGTTTTTATAATTTAGTAACCCCTCTAATGCCTTTGTTTCTGAAGCAGACAAAGGTTACAGGAGCACCTTTGGAAACAAGGAATAAGTTAGGCAATTAACTTCTGCTTAATAAAAACAACATGAAAGAGTACTGTATATTCTTTTGATAAGTTGTCCAGCAAACAACTATTATAGAATAACAGTTTAATTTCTAGAATGTCATGTACAGTAAGATTTAAAACTTTGCTCAGATTATTATTATTTTCTTTCAATTAAGGAAGACAAAGTAAAATGGGAATATTTATTAGTTGTGTCAAGAGGCTGGGGATGGTACCCAGCCGGGATGCCCAGGAGGACTGGAGGAGGGCTTACACCTCCTCCAGACCTCGAGGGGGCGACCTCCCTGGTGGCTTTGGGGATGATGGGAACGGAGCTTAGAAGCTCAACCCTATAGGGGCCCGTGGTCACCTGCCTGTGGAGCCCTAGCCCTCAGCACTTCCGCCACACCCAGAAGTGCTGAGGGGAAGAAGACCAGGGACACCCAAAGTGCTTCCAGGTGCGCAGCCGGTACTTCCGCCACACCAGGAAGGGGCGGCGGAGGCTCATCAGGAGGCACCTGGATCACGTCCGGGTGTGTATAAAAGGGGCCGCCTCCCTCCATTCGATGGCTGGAATCGGGTGGAAGAAGGACAGAAGTCGGAGGAGAGGAGTGGAGGCTGTCAGAAGAGTACAGGCATTGTGAGAGACCAGGACTTTGGGGTGATTGGTGCTGCGGCACGGGGTTGTGTGTGTTTTACCTGTGCAAATAGTTGTAAATAAACGTATGTGGTGCTTTAAAATCATGTCTACCAGTCTGTGTTCGGGCTGCTTGCCACATAGTAAAAAGTATATTAAATTTCTGCACAACACTACTCCTGAGCTCCACCTTCAGGGATGCTGCTGCCAACCTGACATTGATATTACTGAATCAGCCATGCACCAACTTATATTCTTCAAACATTAAAAGACAATGGCAAGGAAACAACTAAAACCATACACACTTCAGCAGCTTATTTAATTATTTCTGGATGACACCATATGGCAACTTATTATGCTTACTCCTTCCAACTGTGACATCATCTTGTTAAGAGCACCTCACATGGGCAGAATATTAGATATTTCTTCAAAGAGCCCATAGGCTGCTGATGCCTGTGCCATCCCGTGAGCCACGATTTGCCCAGCCCTGTTCTAGATAAACATTTTTGATGCACTCATTTAGGTATCTATGCCATTTTCTTTATATGTTTATATGGAATGGTTACTTTAGTTGTCAGATCACAAAGACCATAGCTGATGCTGAATTGGTTAACTCTTGAACTTCCATCCTCTTTGTCATGACCACCTTCTCAAGAAGGCCCTTCTCATTTCTCTATGCATAACTTACAGCAATGACCTATCCTGATGGAACAGCAAAACACTTTTACTTTTCTCTTTTTGCAATATCTCTAGTTCACTTATTAAAATGTACTGTAATAGATAGATAGTAACATTATTTATAAAAAATATATATATTTATATATAATAAACTTGTTGATTCATGATTTTGGCCATCAAACAGTATAATGCAACAGACTGAGCACAACACTTACAGTGGCACCCCCACCCAGTATGCTATCAGCAACCATAGATCTCTTTAAAACCTCTTTTCTACTTCCAACCCTGCCACGGTCACTTATGTAATCCTAGGTGTACAGAGGAATGATCCTGTTTCTAACCATACTGTACAGGGGAATGTCTGGATAAATTGTTGACATAGTGTGTTATACTATGGCATATAAAACATATAATTTCCTTTCTAAAACTAATAGAGAAAGATTATTAAGGATTCTATGCTGTAACCTCTACTGACTTCCTGTCTTACTGTTAGTGTCCATCACTTAATGTTATGGTGAGCTGATAAATTGTTTTATAAGGAAGCCTGGGATGAAGCAATATGAGTAAGAGTTTAGCTTGAATTCTCCATTATGCTTTTTGTACAGGGATATCTATTGGCATGTAATTAAATAACTCACTGCCTATAGTAGAATCATCTTAAAACACCAAGCATGAATTATAGATGAAAACTGTAAGTGAAGGTTAATGTAAAAACTACAATAGAAAAGTAACTCCAGAAGTAAAACACTTTTAATGAAATGGCCCTTAATAACATAACATTTTCAAATCCTCTTAATTCAATTCCAAGTCATGAGAGATTGGACCCCATCCCAAAGGCACTGGGGAAAAGGCTGGAATTAAATGAGGAAAGGATACACATCTGTCATAGGGCCAGTTATAGAAACAAAATGGTCCAATTTAAGAGCTGCAAAGTCATGCAATGCACATATTTAGGAAAGTGTAATTTTTTAATATATAAATAAATAATTATAGTTTTATACATGTGCGTAGGGCAGGGCTGGCATAATGATTATATATTATTCCATTCTGAGTCAAGAGGGGGCACTGTCCTTCAATGTGTCTACTTTTTAATCTGCAAACCAGAGATTCCAAAAGTCAAAGGCCCATAATGATAGTTATGCTTCTGTTTGTACCCAATCTGGAAACCTTAAGGGCCACAGCTTATCTCTACTTCTCATTCTGATGAATACTCCTGTCTGAAAAGATGTCATAAAATCCTCACTTTTGTTGCAACTGATTGTTCTTTTTTCTTCTTTTGGAAATTGCACAGGCATCAATCACCGGTACCTCAAATCTTTTTCTATGTGTTACCTTTTATTTAGATATATATTCAGTATACAATCAGAGGTACAACAAAGGTATGAGAGATGTCTAAGAAAGTACAGGAAAGTAGATTGAAGTGGTATGCACATGGGGTGAGTTAAGACAAAGAATATGTTGGCAGAAGAGTGACTGGAATGAAAGTACCGGTGAAGTGAAAGTGAGGAAGGCCAAAGCTGAGGTGGATGGACAAAGTAAAAGAAGGTGGTGCAGGAGATACAGAACCGAGCTGTATGGAGAAGGTTAAACAAGCACATCAACAACACATAGAAGTGGGAAAAGGTGAAAAAGAAGAAGAACAAGAGTATGTAATATATATATACAGTATGCCATCCCATTGCAGATGTAGGAATTTAATATTAATGTATATATTTAATAATATGTATATATATATATATATATATATATATATATATATATATATATATATATATATATATATATATATATATATATATATATATATATAAATAAAAGAGTTGGGACACCTGTGGTGAATTCTGTATAACTGATGGAAAAATGGCAAAAAGTAGGCTGCAAAAAACAAATAAATAAATAAAAATAACAGATAGAGTTGCAATACTGTGTCTTCTTCAAAGTAAGGTCTATCAGGAAACTGAACTGCTGATAGTAACTTCTTATTTATGTCAGCCTTGAAGAAAGAGGCGGATCCAAGCAGACAGAACTGGAAGTGATGTTACAGCTCTTCATTCCGTGGATCTGTTAGACTCGGTGAAAAGAAATGCCAGGCATTAGGAGACGCACCAACCCTTAGCTAGGGGTGGAATTACAAGATACCTGAAGTTGTCTTGCACATATGTAACAATATATAATCTATACAAATATATAAACACTGTTTAATGCTTAATAAAATTTGGAAGTTGTTCTTAGAAAATGCACTGCACCATCTTCACTGAACATATACTTGATTGTTTACTTTGAGTTTTGGTTGTTACAGAATTTATGAAAAAGGCCTAAGCTAAATCTTTGCTAAAAATAACTGGACCATTATAAGCTTTCCTCATACACACAACTCAGACTACTGTAAACTGAACAAGATTTTATCATTTTAATGAGCATTTCAAATAGAAACAATACATTATTTTCACAACATATGTCAATAAGGCTTTGAAAATAAATATCACAGCAGTAATATATTTGCACAAGTAAATGTATTTGTCAAAGGCTAGAACACATATGAACCTGATTTGCTAAATTACAGCAATAGTTGTGTTTATCAAGAAACTGAAGATGCCTCAATTCTGGCCATGCATTTACTGTGTATTATGACAAAATCCCACTAAAAATAGTTTAATGATCTAAGGCCCAATAGGGGCACATATGGAGGCTTAGATAAGCGAACAGTGCTGTGCTATGAACAGTACAACTTACACCAAAATTAATCCTGGAAAACAGAATAAAGGAATGTGCTCTCAGAATCATTTAATTCATCCATTTCAGTCTAAGAGCTGATATTTAATATTGATACTTCAAATGCATTTTAATAATTCTTAAGATAACAGAAATATATAAACAAGCGTACTTATGTCAGCTACATAAATATGAGAGCTTGTAAATTATTTAATGTATTTAAATGTATTCAAAATGAAAGGGCTTTGGTTAAATTAAAGTTTGATTTCAAGCCCAGAAGCTCTCCAGGGAAAGTTTACATGTTCTTTTTGTGTTTGTGCTACTATTCCTTGTAAATTGTATAAAGAAAAAAAAATAAACACTGTGATTTATATCTATCCATTAATTTTTTGTAACACTTCCAAGTATACTGAGTGTAATCCAGGAGTCAGACCTGTAGGAGTTAATCTATTGCAGGAACAATCACACAAACACATATCCACACTCATCCACAACAGGAACACAGTATCTGAAGATGGGATTGACATGTGTTAAGATGGAGGGGGGAATACAGAAGTTTGTAAGAAACCTTCTTGAATATGTGAGTAATATGCAAACTTCACAAAGAATTCAGAAAATAGTGCTCATACAATAGATCAGCAACAGAACTTCCAAATAAAAGAGAGGATATTAGAGTACTGAAAAGTGTAGTTGAAGGGTAGCTTTGCACTGCTACATTTTGAATAATTAATTACTTTATGTTACTAAGAGAGAGAGACTAGCAGATAAATCCTGCACATCCCAGGGTGTCAACATTTAGGACACAATTTGGTGAAAAGTCCTGCAGGTGTGTATGGCACCCAGGATGGAGCACTAGTACACAAGTGACTGAAATATGTCCTGAGTGGAAACATGCAATACTCTGCCAGCAAGGTACGGAGTAGTTGGCCAAGAAGGTAACAGATGACACAGAGCACTATGCAAATAAACACAGTTTAAAGCAGCTGCCAACATTGTAATCTGTCCAACCATCCATATTTTGACCCTCCTAATGCAGTTTTAGGATCACAAGGGGTAATCACAAGTAGCATCAGGTGTAAACATCAACTGGGCACCAATTTTCAACATTGTTTAAGTCTAAAGCCTTATTACTGAGATTTTAGACTCTTTTGAATATTCCAACTATCTGAAATATTTAGTAGTATATTGATATATTGAGAACATGTGTGGACAAAACATCCTGTGTCTAGACATTAATGTTATTAGTGGGGATATGTAGCCCCAACAGTCATAAATATAACATACTGCCATAAATATGAGTGAGCCAAGATGAGGTCAAGAGTTTTGGCCATCTACCATGGGTGTTCATTTGTGTCACAAAGCTACATTTTTGAAAATTATTTTCAAATAGGTTAGGGAATTGGGAAATATTGCTCCTTCTGAATAAAGACTGAAATTCCTTGGAACATGACTTTCCTTTATTCACTCTATGACTGCTTTCTTGTTAGTAAATGAATGTTTTTCACCAGGAATGGGAGCAGTGAACTCAGGCTGCAGTGTAACAGACAATGTGCAGCAAATGTCCTGTGAAAACTAATCCAGTTTGAGTAAGTGTTAAAAACACATTAGTAGACATTTTTTGAATATTTTGATTTGATCTGGTTGTGTTGTTTCAAAGTACATCCACATCTTTGTTTACATTGTGAATATATCTTTTTATAAAAAAAATAACGGAGCAAATACAACTATGCTGCTAAATCGAATGGTCTTCAGTTACCTTGATATAAGTGTAACAGCCAGTAACCCATCATACAGAGAAAATTAAGTAAAATAAAGTAGGAACATTACCAAATTAATTAATTTAATTAATTATTGGAAAGGGAAAACTGATCATTAATTAACTGATTGATCAACATTAATAAATTAATTCTTCTTCCCTCATTATAGTGCAGGTGTGAGCAAGGCATTGCCATGACAAATATCATGTGCAGAAAAACAGAACAGCAGGATACCTTAACTACTGTTTAGCCTGACACCTCATTTTTAAAATGCCTGGCAGCCTGCATTTTTAAGTTGCGTAATATTTTTAATCATCATGACTCAAGAATTTTAGTTCTTGGTTGCAATGTGATTTTTTTTTTGTTGAAATGATTATTAACTAAACCTTAAAGCAACAAAAAAAAAACTTTAAATGTTATTATGTTTTAGAGAAAAATGTAAAAATGAACTCTATACTAAACAGATGCAATCAATATAGTGGATAATAATACACAGTTCTCGTGCCTGTCATAAATGTTTAAAAAAAGCAACTGTACTTTTCTCATGGGCCATACTCTAGTAAGCCTATGAAATTTTTGCAGTCATTCTACACTCAAGCTATGACACCCATTTTGTGTATCAGGTTGACAAACAGTCCAAGCAGTATTTTCAGTTAATTTACTAAGATTAGTTGAAGCCCATTATTTATCAAAAAAAGAAAGGAGACACCTTCAAATTGTAACTTAAGTGTTATGTACAGTTCAGTTAGGACAGTATTTATGTGAAGTTACTAAGGGCAGGCATGAGGACCATCGTTGGCATTGTTTAATTTAACAAGGTTTAATAACTGGCATTCCACTGACAGGAGCTTCTTATGGGGCTACTGTAACAAGAGGTCATTTAGAGCCCTTGATGTGCTCTGTGCTATTTGTACAATGGATGCATTAGTGTTTTCCCTTAACTTAAGATTAGTTTTAAATTAAGCACACTGCAGTATGCTGTAGCTCCTAGCACAGTGCTGAATGACCGAGTGCAGGTCTGCCGCAGAGCATGCCTGCTGACATGTAAATGAAGTAGTCATTGCAGAATTTTGATAAGCCTCATTTAAATATTCAATGCACCTAAATATAGAAATGTTCAGGCTTTCATGATGTGACACTGTACATGAAAACTGCAAAGCACATTACACAGTAAGAAGAACCATTTGAGCTAAATAGCATTACTATCTGTTTTTTTTTAACAAATTACTGCCATATACTACCACAGGCAAAACAATGACCTTTCCTATCAAAATCAGCGGTCACCTCTGCCTTAGCAGAGTGGGGCACCAATTTGTCATCACTCCCAGAATCATGTACACTTGGATTTGTAATTTGGAATGCCAGCATCTCCCCTCCAGGTTTAAAGTGATACCTTTTCCGTAATCGGATGGAGACATGAGCCTCAGAATCAGACACTGAAAATTTTTCAAATGATAAAAAAAGGCTTCCAGATATGTTTACCCTCAAGTTTCTATTAAACTGCAGACACTTAGTTTTGCAGCTTCTATAAGATAAAAAGAAAACGAGAGCAAAATAAGTTTCTAATAATTTATTTTCTTGACAGAACAATTTGTGATTAATTGTAGACTACAGAACAAGAAGCATTTGGTAGTCTACAACTGTGAAATATCAGTACTTTTAGCCATCACTTTAGGCTTTGCTTTGTGTGGTAGGCCAGCATCACACTTTAAATGCTTGTACTGTTTTTGAATGTAATTTTTTTTAAATGGACTTTTAAATCAGATAAACAGTGTTTACCTGAACAAATGAAAAAAACTGCTATAAAGAAAAAAAAATGTGCTTTTTGTGAAACTTAATTAAAAATATACTGTATCTCAAAAACAATCTAACATGTGTGAAATTAATAATTTATTTTATTTATTTATGTTATGTATACATTTTACAGTGTGCTTTTTATCAAACAGATTGGGCAAACTGTTTTTATTAATTGTAATTCTTTTGTGGAGATTTATTTTTCATATGCAGCAGGGAATCCTAAGTGAACATATAGTATCTTTCTGTAAGAGCCCTGCAGATAAGTTTAATGGTGCAAATTCATGTGTCTGTGCACTCCTTTTACCAGAAGGGTTAAAAGGTTTAGATTCCCTGACTTTGCAAGAACACTCATTTTTGCTGAGCTTAGCAATGTCTTGATTTCCCATAACTTGGTGGCCATGCTGGGAGCAGTTACTTGTAAGTGACTAATCAATATTATATACCAAAGCACTCCCACAGTCTAGCAGCAGAGTGTGAATTGGATGATCTGATACCCCCAGAGAATCTAATTGATTCAGAGTGTTAAATCACATATGTGCGTATCAATGGAATTGCTGGGGACAGATTAGCAAGTGTGTATTGCTGTGTAAAGCCATGCTGGGTATTTGTGTAATACATGTTGGTCTGAAGTATATAGTTAATGTGAGGCCTGCTGTATGCAGAGGCCCACAAGTAGAAAATGTATTCCAAATTCAATTTATACTGCCTAAACACAGTATAACAAAATTCTGAAATGTTTTTTTATTTTGGCATAGAGGAATTAGAAATGTTTTTTCTGATACATCAAATCAGTGAAAACTGGATCAGTTCATTCTATCCAACTCTTTGACAGCTGCATAATTTGGTTATTCTTAAAATGGACAATCTCTGTTGTTGCTTTTGGAAAACTTGAGAGTGCAATTACAGTGATCCCTCGCTATATCGCACTTTGCCTTTCGCGGCTTCACTCTATCACGGATTTTATATGTAAGCATATTTAAATATATATCGCGGATTTTTTGCTGGTTCGCGGATTTCTGCGGACAATGGGTCTTTTAATTTCTGGTACATGCTTCCTCAGTTGGTTTGCCCAGTTGATTTCATACAAGGGACGCTATTGGCAGATGGCTGAGAAGCTACCCAACTTACTTTTCTCTGTCTCTCTTGCGCTGACTTTCTCTGATCCTGACGTAGGGGGTGTGAGCAGGGGGGCTGTTCGCACACCTAGACGATATGGACGCTCGTCTAAAAATGCTGAAAGATTATCTTCACGTTGGCTACCTTCTGTGCAGCTGCTTCGTGAAGCGACATGCTGCACGTGCTTCGCATACTTAAAAGCTCGAAGGGCACGTATTGATTTTTTTTATCTGTCTCTCTCTCTCTCTCTCTCTCTCTCTGCTCCTGACGGAGGGGGTGTGAGCTGCCACCTTCAACAGCTTTGTGCCGCGGTGCTTCGCATACTTAAAAGCCAAACAGCCCTATTGATTTGTTTGCTCCTTTGAAGAGGAAGATATGTTTGCATTCTTTTAATTGTGAGACTGAACTGTCATCTCTGTCTTGTCATGGAGCACAGTTTAAACTTTTGAAAAAGAGACAAATGTTTGTTTGCAGTGTTTGAATAACGTTCCTGTCTCTCTACAACCTCCTGTGTTTCTGCGCAAATCTGTGACCCAAGCATGACAATATAAAAATAACCATATAAACATATGGTTTCTACTTCGCGGATTTTCTTATTTCGCGGGTGGCTCTGGAACGCAACCCCCGCGATGGAGGAGGGATTACTGTAGCTCCAATTGCCCCATTGACTTTCCTTGAGTCATAATTAGGACTCTGCGTCCACTGAGAATTGTAAGAGTAGCCTGAGCATGAGAGGAGATAAAAAAGGGAACAGCACACCTCCACCACCACCACCACCACAACATGAAGAAGAGAGACAGAGTTGGGTGTGCGAGCCAGCACGTAGTGAAGTGACAGTCGGTCAGTGGCCCACTAAGGAGGCGAGTGATTGCTGTTCCAAAGGGTAGAATGAGCTCCATTGAACAGCTTGGAGGTAGTGTGGCCAATCAAATTGTCCCCTAGGGATCCAGTAGTTTCCAGGGAAAGGGTGCAAGAAAGACATGATGTGAAGGGCCACTATGACTGCTCCAGCAGACGACGAAGGAGGATAAACTGGGGAGGTGGAAGACGTTATAAGGGAATCTGATGTCTGCAGGGTTTTATTCTTGATTTTTAATTTTGGATTTATTTATTTAATGATTTTATAATCTCTCTTTTTTGGAAAATTTTATTGCATTATTTATTAAAAAGAATACACTGCACTTTTGGAATGTTGTTTGCACATTTGTTTTGTTTAAATAAAAGTGCTTTGTTCATTTGTGCCTACTTCTTGTTTGATAAGTGTCCTTGTTGCATCGCTCATTCTGGTCCACAACCAGGTTATAGTCTGTTCTGGCTTCAAGGTTGGGGGGGCAGCTGGAGCCAACCTGGAACATCACACATTTTAAAAATCAAAGGAGCAAGTATTGTGCAATTTCTTCAAAAGTTTTTTTCAGCTCGAGAATCAATTGAATAAGATTCATGCAACTCATTCATGATTAATGTTTCAGCTTCCAATTTGGAAGAGTTAGTGAATATGTTTGTCCTAGGGTCCTTATGTACAATGCGAAGTTGAAAATAATTGTTTGAAATTACAATAATACTTTTATAATGTTCAATTTTCTGTGACTCTTATTTTTTTTTTAAATGTTGTAGACAATAGAGGGAAGCAGAAAGTGCGCAAACCCCAGACACAACAACAAACACACAAGTCCTGATAAAATAAAGACAGTTTATTATCACAGATGCCCTCCACCAAGGCTCCAGAAGTGTAATAAATACAAATCTGTACACACTGTCTCAAATCTTCTCTCCCCCTCTCCACCTCCCTGACGGGTTTTGAGGTAGAGCAACTTCTTTTATCTAGGTCCCAGGAGTACTTCTAGTGCTAGGGTATAGCCCGATGGAAACACTTCTGGGTGACATGGAAGTCCCACAATGCAAGGATGGATAATCTCTGTAGCATCCCCTGGCAGCCCCCACAGAACCCGACAAGGGTGTTCTAGGAAACTACAATATCTAGAGTGCCTTGCAGGTATCGCAAGAGGTAACATTGCTCTAGGGAGTTGTTTTCCATTGTGTTGGGGAAGCCTGTCTTCCTGCTGGGTTTTCTCCCTCTGTCCTTCTTTTATGTTCTCATCCCAGTTGGGTCCAACCCAACCAGGATTCCCACTCTGGCATTGGCATCTTTGCCCTATTCCTTGAGGTGGCATAGGGCTGACCTCCTGTCCACTTAGGGAACCATGCTCCATCCTGGCTGGGTGTGGTGGAAGTGCAGCACCCCCTGGTGGTGTCCACGGAACCCAACAGAGCTGCACCAAACTCCATCTCCCATGGAAACCTGTGGGAGTCCAAGGCACAGCTGCAATCCAGGGGGGCTGCCATCTATTGCTCCAAAGGGGGAGGTACAGCTCTGAATATGTTCTCTCACTGGGTCCTTCCAGTGTAGAAGCCATCTGCCACAATATGTTTAGAGTTGGTGTGTTGATACTGTATTATATTTGTATGATGGATGAGAGAATCATCAGAGAATGTGTTCTAATTTGTTAGTAATGATTCAAACACAAAAGAATTATAAGTGAATGAAAATCAAGAAATTCGTGAATCAGACTGGCAGTATTTGCACATGCACTTTAAACATTGACACAAGCTTCACACCTTTAGAACTCTAATAAAGTAAGCACTGCAACTCCACAACAGAAGGGAGTTCAATCACTAATATTTTCTCCTCTTTCTCCTGAAGAACCCGTGGAAACTGAATGTGGTTACTTCCGTCAGATCCTTAGAAGTCCCGCCTCTTTTGGATCCAATGGTATATAAACCTGCCATGTACTGGAAGAGGGTGTTCACTGATGGACATGAAATGACAGGAAACAGAGCTCATACCTTGAGAGTGTGTTGAGCAGTTGGAAACAGTACTATGAGAGGCTGATGAATGAAGAGAACGAGAGAAAGAAGAGGTTGGATGATGTGGAGATAGTAAATCAGGAAGTGCAACGGATTAGCAAGGAGAAGTAAGGACAGCTGTGAAGAGGATGAAAAATGGAAAGGCTGTTGGTCCAGATGACATACCTATGGAAACATGGAGGTGTTTAGGAGAGATGGCAGTGGAGTTTTTAACCAGATTGGAATCTTGGAAAGTGAGAGGATGCCTGAGGAGTGAAGAAGTGTACTGGTGCCAATATTTAAGAATAAGGGGGATGTGCAGGACTGTAGTAACTACAGGGGAATAAAATTGATGAGCCACAACATGAAGTTATGGGATAGAGTAGTGGAAGCTAGGTTAAGAAGTGAGGTGATGATTAGTGAGCAGCAGTATGGGTTCATGCCAAGAAAGTGCAACACAGATGAAATGTTTGCTCTGAGGATGTTGATGGAGAAGTTTAGAGAAGGCCAGAAGGAGTTGCATTGCGTCTTTGTGTACCTGGAGAAAGCATATGACAGGGTGCCTCGAGAGGAGCTGTGGTATTGTATGAGGAAGTCGGGAGTGGCAGAGAAGTACGTAAGAGTTCTACGAGGGAAGTGTGACAGTGATGAGGTCTGTGGTAGGTGTGATGGATGCATTCAAGTTGGAGGTGGGATTACATCAGGGATCGGCTCTGAGCCCTTTCTTATTTGCAATGGTGACGGACAGGTTGACAGACGAGATTAGACAGGAGTCACCGTGGACTATGATGTTTGCTGATGACATTGTGATCTGTAGCGATAGTAGGGAGCAGGTTGAGGAGACCATAGAGAGGTGGAGATATGCTCTAGAGAGGAGAGGAATGAAGGTCAGTAGGAACAAGACAGAATACATGTGTGTAAATGAGAGGGAGGTCAGTAGAATGGTGAGGATGCAGGGAGTAGATTGGGAGAAGGTAGATGAGTTTAAATACTTGGGATCAACAGTACAGAGTAATGGGGAGAAAGAGAGGTGAAAAAGAGAGTGCAGGCAGGGTGGAATGGGTGGAGAAGAGTGTCAGGAGTAATTTGTGACAGACGGGTATCTGCAAGAGAGAAAGGAAAGGTCTACAGGACAGTAGTGAGACCAGCTATGTTATATAGGTTGGAGACGGTGGCACTGACCAGAAAGCAGGAGACAGAGCTGGAGGTAGCAGAGTTAAAGATGCTACAATTTGCACTGGGTGTGATGAGGATGGATAGGATTAGAAATGAGTACATTAGAGGGTCAGCTCAAGTTTGACAGTTGGGAGACAAAGTCAGAGAGGCGAGATTGCATTGGTTTGGACATGTGCAGAGGAGAGATGCTGGGTATATTGGGAGAGGGATGCTAAGGATAGAGCTGCGAGGGAAGAGGAAAAGAGGAAGGCCTAAGCGAAGGTTTATGGATGTGGTGAAAGAGGACATGCAGGTGATGGGTGTAACAGAGCAGGATGCAGAGGACAGAAAGATATGGAGGAAGATGATCTGCTATGGCAACCCCTAACGGGAGCAGCCGAAAGAAGAAGAAGAAGCGTAATGAATCCATTTTATGTAATATTGAACCAACGTCTCTCACAGCATTAATATCCATTTTTTGAGTGTAACTTTTCCTGTACAGGATTTCCTTATCTAATCCAGCAACATCAAGCAAAACCTAGGAACCAGCCAGTCCGTTGTAGGCCACACTCACTTACTGTATACCATACCAATTATGAGTTGCTAATTAAGTTTCCTTTTTTAATCTATTATTTATTTCATTGTTTTTAAGGATTTTATTACAATGTATAAATTACAGATTAGTAAAACATAACACTTCTACAGTTTTTTCAAATGACATCAGACAAATCTTCACCTGCCCATTTAGACAGCAGAGAACTGTAGTGAATATTAAGAAATCACTCAAAATTAAATAAAAAAATAGTTACAAATAGTTCACCAGGTTTGACTAACTGAGGTTTAACATTAATAAATATTTAAAACACCTTTCAAATTATACCTTGTTAGTTTAATTTTTTTCTTCTAATTTTAAATTATAAAAAACATGTCTATTTCTTGCTGAGTTATTGTAAGTGGGATAGAATTCCTTCAGCCCAGCAAAACAAGATGTTGTGATATCAGTGATGTGTAAGCTATCAAAGCAGTAATATCCTATCGAGATACTAAATTGCGTGTCTTTGGCATGTGTAAAGAAACCAGAGTACTTTAAAAAAACATGCTGACAAGTAAAAATGTCTGCACACAGACAGTGATTTTGAATCGAATCAAAGTCTCTACAGCTGCGAGGCATCAGTGCCAGTCAGTGTATCACCATGACAACCATATGTTGATTGCTATTTGTTGAACCCATTTATTTCATTACAGGGTCATGGGTGCCAGAAGGTTTCCTTGCTATGTTGGGCTCAAGATGGAAACTGTTTTAGAAGGAATGTCAATATCTCCTCAAGCCCAAAGGTTTTTCTGTTTATCTGTCTGTCGTTTCTTCCTCTATACATTAGCAAAGAGTTGGAATGATCTTAGGTGAAATGATGTAGAGATCAATTATGTATAGGATGTCAGTCCAGTTCAAATATTTAAGACTGTGTTAATGTACTAAAAGTAGTTAAGAAATCTTGCTTCTTAAAAAATAGTCAATGTGCCCGAATGTATTCAGTGGAACCAATCTTTCAATCACTCAGTTGCATAGATACCAGTTATAACACCCTTTTTAAAACACTTCTTTTGTTGTTACAGATCATGCAATGACCCTATATATTCATTTATGTATATACAGTGTATGTACTGTATTATATATTTTTCTATTTATATATTATTTCTATTTATATTCTATTTATTTTACCTGGTAGGTAACCACCTAATAATCAGATTGTGATTGAAGAAAAAATGTTGAATGTGAGAATGTGGCAGTTTATAAAGAACTGTCTCTAGTCTGAATGGCAGTGCATTACCTGCTCCACTGAGGCACACTGTATTGCAGTTGAAAGAGTGCTCTCACATGAAGGAGTCTCAGTCCACTTCAGTGAATTCTGAAAGTCAATAATTTAAAATATAATGAATTTTATAAAAGGCAAAATGAAATGGCAATCTGAATCCACAGATTGATGGCAGAAAGCAGAACTAAATGTCATGTTAAGCAAAGATTCATTAAAAGGTAGAATAGTTTGACTTTGACATGGGTGAATCTGAATGCTGACTCTGAGACTGCAGATAACACAGTGAAATTATGAAAATGGGGTAAAAGAAAAAAGGTTTAGTAATGTAGTAACTGACATAAATAACTTTGTTCTTCTCTTCAGACATTTCCAAAATACAGTCTGATCCATTTTTCATAAAAATATTCCTACTTTATTTCACATGTGAGATTGGAAAAAAGAAAGTGCTTATTTTTTCTTTTACAAGGGCTGCAACAGAATGTTCCACTCTATTTGACATTAATACACTAAGTGGTTGCTAAGGTTAAATAACAATATTTTGTTAAATGAGGAAAAAAATCATGCTCTGATTTATTATTACATACATTAGAGACAATAGAAACAATATGTTTTACAAAACTCCAACCTCCTTCCTACACATTCATATTAAATTTATGGCAAGTTATGTTCAGCTTGGCCATAAATGCTGTAAAGTCATATGAGCCAGGATATCAATAATTATTAATTTCTGTTTCATTTCAATGATTTATACAAAAAAGATAGGTAGATTTTTTATTTGTATAGTATATACATGATAGAAACACAAATTCCCCTTGTCCACCTCATTCAAACATGCTAATGAAAATGTTCATCAAGTTTTGACTTTCATAAAATATAACATAAGAAGTCAGGATCTCAAAATTCTATACACTATTAAAAATAAAAACGCCATAGTGATTCTTCAGAGCGATGCCACAGGCAAACAACAGAGAAACACCAACCAAATGAACATTCCAGAAAGAACCTTTATTTATTTAGATCTGTTAAAACTCCATACAGTAAATAACCATAAATGGGTAGTAACAGATTTGTGAAATAACAATGGCTAATGATTTTACAAGGACTTTTGCAGCATATGTACATGTTTTCTAAATCTGTAACAGTCCTACTAGGTAGCCTATACCATACATTAAAGATTTCAAGTTTCTTCTACATATTAGGAAGTTTTTCAAAGGACAAAAAACAACTTTAGAGTCCTTCCCAGAATGAAATGGTGCTTGGTCAAGCAATGTTTCTACAAGGAACCACAAAACCCAGTAAAGAAGCATAAAATGCCATTAAAAAACCAGTATTTGTAAGAATGTATGTGCTAGCTTTTTACAAACTTACTAAAAATTAGAAAATATGAATGCATTACACAAATTTCAGTATGGCCCAAATATATGTTACTGGTATAAAACTACTTTATACCAGTCCAGATCCTCTGTTTGTATTAACAACATTATTTCAAACAATTTCACACTTGAACATGAGACTCGACAAGGATGCCCCTATCACCAGTGCTTTTTCCATTCACCATTGAGCCATTGGCCAATCACTTTTGAAATACATCAGAGATTACGGGAATTACCAGAGTAGGATTTGAACAGAAAATATCACTTTGTGCAGATGATATATTACTGTATACATCAGACACACAAACCTCCATACCAGTAGTCTTTAATGCACTAGAAGATTTTCAAAAGATATCTGGATTCAAAATTAATTTGAATAAAAGTGTGCTTTTTCCAGTGAACTCTTTAGCACACATTATTAGACTTGACACCTACCCATTTATTTTATCAGATCAGTTTAAATACCTAGGAGGAAACATCTCTCAATTATAAAAGGAAATCCTGGGACAAGACTTTCTTGGAGATAATTCCAACTCCCGCAAGAGATAATTTCAGGTCCCATGAGACAAGACTTTCTGCCAAGAGATTTTGACAAGTCCCGCCCTCCTCTCAAACATTTACAACCACGCCCATGGTCCAATCACTTCTCATTCCAGTGAATGCTATTGTCAGACACAGTTTCTGTGCTCTCAGCTCCAATCAGGGTCAGAAATAAAAGACAACAAGTAGAAGACAAAATAGAACTTCGTAAAAAGGTTCAAAAACGTTGGTGTGGTACACATGCAGAGCATGTTAGAGATTATGAAAGTACTAAAATTTGAAAGTCTCAAAAAACTGATAGGAAAGATTGCATTAGGACTAACAAATGGAAATTATTACTCTGTGAAATAATGATACAGCGAAAAGAGATAGAATATAGGGACAAAGGTGATATGACAGAAGTATGTAGTTATTGTTCGGCTTTAAATGTTAAGTCGGAGACTTGTACATCTTCTAATTTGTGTTTCCATCAGGGAAATGTAGTGTTTCTTCCCAATGAAGAGGCCTATCCGCGAGAATTAATAGAATTGTTGTTTGGTGAAAGTTAAATCCACATACAGTACGTGAGCGACAGAAGTGGCTGGCATGTAGTGCAGGCCGGGGGGTTGGCAAACAAAGCGAGCAGGGGCAAAGCCCCCTAGTCACATATAAATATAAAGATCTTTATCAACAAAATTTTGCTATTAGTGTGGAAAAAATCAAACAAGATGTGAACAGATGGTCTGCAATTCATCTAACATTATCAGGGAGAATCAATACTGTCAAGATAAACAACCTTCCCAAGCTTATTTTATTATTTAAGAGCATCCCCATATTAACAAATCATTCTTTAAGAAATTAGACTCAATTATAACCTCATGCATTTGAAATTAGAAACATCCATGCATTCAAGGAACAACTCTATAAAGACCTCAAGCAGCAGGGGGCATGGCACTACCTAACTTTCAGTTTTATTACAAGCTATAAAGACCTGGAAATTGACACAAATTGATGAACATACACAAGCCTGGTCTGGAACAGAAATAAAATCTTGCTGTACTTCTTTATATGCCATGCTTTGTACCCCAGTAAATACAAATTATCATCAATACACTAATAATCCAATTGTCCATCAATCACTCAGAATATAGAACCAATGCAGAAAGTACTTAAAGCCAGAGAAGCTATTATCTGTTTCACCTCTATATAATAATCATTTTTCTCTTCCCTCTCAAACCTTGACAGTATTTAATCTTTGGGAAACGTCTGGGATTAAATCACTTAGAGAACTGCATATAGATAATGTCTTTGTATCTTAGGAACAATTTTTCTTCAATTTTAACTTCCCATCAACAGAATTTTTCCACTATTTTCAAATCAGAAACTTTGCTAAAAGGAACCTACCCACTTTTCCTCAAATACCACCCATTTCTATTTAGAATAAATATTGATCAGTGTTGAGATACAGACGGCATCTCAATCTATTATATAAGAAAATCTTGCAAACGAGATGTGATGTTCTGAAGAGAGACAGAGAAACACTTCAGAGAGGCAGGGACATTTTCACTTCCCATGACACGGTCAAGTCACATCATACTGACATCCATTGGAAGCATGTTCCCGTGAGACGATGACCTAGGCAAGGGAAGTAATAATCAGCCCGGGACAAGTGGGGTCAGAATTAAAAGACAAAGAGTAAAAGACACAGTAGAACTTCATAAAGATGTTCAAAAACGTTGGCGCCACACACATGCAGAGCAGGTTACAGATTATGACAGCAGTGGAAATCAAAAGGCTCACAAAAAACCTTGGTGCGATTCACACGCAGAGTCAAGTCAAGTCAAGTTGGGGAGCATGCACTGGTACAGTGCGTTGCCGCACCCACTACACAACAAAACAACTTGAGATCCCGGTTTGAAACCCCCCCAGGCAGACACGTAGTCCAGTCCCACACTCCGGAAATGACCCTCTATCTGCCGCTGCCAGGTGTTACGTGGGCTACCCCTTGGTCTGGTCCAGCCACTCAGGTCCCCAACAATGAGGATCTTACGAGCCGGATCACCCTCTGGGAAACGCGCCACATGGCCGTAGTGCCGTAACTGATGCTCCCTCACAATGCAGGTAATGTGCCTCATTCGGGACTCCATGAGCAACCGTTCATTTGACACAAAGTCAAACCAACCGTACCGAAGGATTTTCCGGAGAGACACAGTACCAAAGGAGTCCTGTCTTCGTCTCAGGTCACTGGATAGCGTCCATGTCTCGCAATCATATAGTAAGACAGGAAGCACCAGGACTCTAAAGACTTGGACCTTCGTCCTTTTGCATAGATATCGGGAGCGCCACACACCCCTTTCCAGCGACCTCATGACCCCTCCATGCTCTCCCAATCCATCTACTGACTTCATAGGAAGAGTCACCAGAGACATGAATGTCACTGCCAAGGTAAGTAAACCTCTCAACAAGGTCAACACTCTCTCCACAAACAGACACACTGCTGATGGCTGTGCCCAAGAGATCATTAAAGGCATGGATCTTGGTTTTTATCCAGGACACTCGTAAGCCCAGACACTCAGAGTCCTCGCTCAGAATCAGAGCCTCCATTGACTCCGGGAAGATCACAGCATCATCAGCAAAGTCAAGATCCGTGAACCTTTCTTCACCAACAGATGCCCCACAGCCGCTGGACCCCACGACCTGACCAACACCCAGTCCATACAAGCATTGAACAGAGTAGGAGCAAGAACACACCCCTGACGAACCCCAGAATCAACTGGGAAAAAACGCAGAGATCCTGCCTCCACTCTGCACAGCACTCACAGTACCAGTGTACAGGCCAGCCATGATATCCAGCAACCTTGAGGGGATCCCGCGAATCCTCAGGATGTCCCACAGGGCAGCTCGATCAATTGAGTCTAACGCTTGCGAAAATCGACAAAGGATGCAAAGAAACTCTGCCGATATTCGCGTTTGTGCTCCATGAGAACCCTCAGTACCAGGATGCAGTGATGGTAGACTTCTTAGGCATAAAACCAGACTGTTACGGTCGCTGGTAGGTGAGCAAGTGATCATGGATCCTATTGAGGATGACCCTAGCAAGGACCTTACCCGGCACCGAGAGCAGTGTTATCCCCCTGTAGTTGCTGCAATCTCTTCCCTTTCCAGATAGGGACAACAAGTCCCATTTTCCAGTCAGTTGGGATGATGCCAGTCTCCCAAATGGAAGCAAAGATTGCTTTCAATGCCAGGAGGACAGCCTTACCACCAGCCTGGAGAAGTTCACACCGGATACCACAGATCCCTGCAGCCTTTCCTCCCCTCAGCTGGTTCACCACCTGTGCAATCTCAGTGAGAATGGGTGGTTCACAGCTAATTGGAGGATCAGCCTCAAGAACCGTGGACCCAGAGATATCCAACATCCTAGCCAGAGGATCGGCTTTGAACTACTGCTCAAAGTAGCCACCCCAGCGGGTCACAACTGCAGTGTCATCTGTAAGGACCATTCCATCAGCTGTCCTGACTGCGACTCTCCGAGGAACAGAGTCAGATGTGTGTAATGCTTCGATTCCTCTGTAAGCAGGACGTGGGTCGCTAGACCACAGATGATGTGTCACTTGCTCACAGATTCCTCTAACAAACGCCTCTTTATCTGCCCTCAGAGCCCTCGTAGCCATCCCTCTCAGTTCCTGGTACAGACCAGTTTTTGCCATTGAGCCATGCACTGCGACTCCTCTCAATGATATCCAGGGTGCCCTGTGAGATGAAACACCTCCTTCTGGGAACACCGGTAACACCAACACAACCCTCAGCAACTTTCAGGGTCTTGTCACGGAAGGTCTCCCACATCACATTAGGATCGGTAGTTGTACCCAAATCTGAAACTGCGCGCAAACTCATTAGAAACAGCCTGGTCTTGGAGTCTGGCCAAGTCCAGGCTCATTTTCCTAGTAAGTGGTAACCTTCTGGACCTAAGCTGGATCCTAAGAGTAGCAACAACAAGTCTGTGGTCAGAATTCACAAACTGGGCACTGCTGTAGACCCTGCAGTTTTGCAAGACCCTCCAGCATCTGCACACGAGGATGTGATCGATCTCCTTCACTGCACCACCAGTACTGGAGTACCAAGTCCAACGATGCAGTTCAGGGCGCTGGAACCAGGATCCAGTGATTCGCAGTCCCTGACCTTTTGCAAAGTCAAGGAACATGGAGCCACTTTCACCATGGTCACCAGACCCAGCGGGACTCAGACAATCCTCATAGCCAGCCCTGTCAGTGCCAGTCGCTGCATTGAAGTCACCCATGACTAGAGAGTGTCACCTCATGGGCACCCATCAACCACCAAGCGAAGCTGTGAATAAAATGTCTCCCTCACCGAGACATCACTCACCGCGGTCGGAACATACACTGAGACAACGGACAAGGCACCCAGAGAGTGCCGTAATCTGAGTCTCATAATACGCTCGTTGAAAGGAGTGACATCAAACACCATCAGAAGAAGCCAATCCACTACAGCAACAACTACTCCCCGAGTATGACAGCCATCAGACCGACCAGACCAATAAAAGGTGTATCCACCTACAGAGATCTGGCCAGTCCCCAGTCTGCGCACCTCAGAGAGTGCCGCCACTGAAATGCGGAGTTTACGCAGCTCCTCCGACAACAGAGGAGGATGATCATCTTGCCGGAGAGACAAGACATTCCATGCGCCCACCCGTATGGGCCGCCTCAAATTGGGACCCGAGTGCTGCCGTGCAGTGGGTGACGCCTCAGCACCACAACAGTTCCAATCCTCAACAAAACTGACCCTATTGGCTCTCCAATGGTTTCGACTCTTCCGGGGATGGGGATCCCGAGGCTTTTCCCTATCCCCTTCATGATGCAAGCAGCCTTCGTAGAGCTACTCCCACAGAGAGCAAAAAGAAGTCCTTTCTGTAGTCTCTGAGCTTTGTGAGTTTTTTTTTACAGTGGCTGGAGTGCCAATCCTGCCACCAACCCCCATGATTTCCCTGCAAGTTGGAGGACCGCTTGCAGGGCTGCATGTAGTTTAATGTCATACCCAGGACATACGCATAGCAAGTTCAAAAATATGACAGTACTAAAACTCAAAAGTGTCAACAACAACACAGTACAGATCGCATTCGCGCAAACAAATGGAAATTATTACTATGTGAAATAATGGAACAGCAAAAAGAGATCAAATATATGGACATAGGTGATATGTCGGAAGTATATAGATATTGTAAGGCTTTAAAGTTTAAGTTGGAGACTTGTAGATTGTGTACTTTGTGTTGCCATCAGGGAAAAGCACTGCTGCTTACCAATGAAGAGGTGTTTCTGCAAGAATTAAAAGATTTGTTGTTTGGTGAAAGTGAAATCAACAAACACTACAGGCAAAATATACGTGTCTACAATAATCGTTTCGCGTTAGCATCATTTAATGCACAAAATGCTGCTTTACACAATAATGGACCATACGCTATGAGAATCTGTGTTCCTGCAACAATTACAGCTTTGACAAGTTTAATTTCGAAAAAAAAAACCAATTTGGTCAAGTGTATCTTTATGGTCACAGAGAAGCGATGCAACATAGAATCAAAACAGTTAAACAATCCAACATAATAGATATTGTACAGCCAATAATGGATACAAATCCATACATCCAAATGTATCGCACTTTACACGAAATTTACCAGCAACACACGAACAAAGACATTTTCTTGGATGTCTATATGAATCTGAAAGATCACAGTCGCATTTATAATAAAACCACATGTGACAAATTGTCAGCGATAATACTTTCGAAAGACGGAGATATCAAAGACAGAGTAGATATTTGTGTATATCCAAAGGCAAAGCATGTTTCGTCATTTATGTCAAATACATCACCACATGCCGACCCTTCACCTTTGCTATTTTCAGATGGCGAAACAGGATAGTCGTACAATATTAAACAAATGCATTCACCAAACGAATAACACCCACACAATATTTCCAGTCAAATTTAGCGATACATTCCCATGTATTTAAACCACTTCTATCATCACAACATCTATCGCAACATTACATTATTAATGTGTATGTAAAAGTTGCAGCTAATCGTCCTTGTTTATTAAATCGAATCAAGCTAAACTTAGAACAGAACATATGCAAGGTCTCATTGATCATGTTCAAAATTCAAATATCAATAGTTCAGACAAATTCAAAATAGGTACAGCAGTAATATTACCATCATCATATCAAGGTAGTTCAAGAACATTGCAACCGTTATATCATCATGCATTGGAAATATCCAGAACTATCGGTCGGCCATTGTAAGATTTCTTTCTTACAATGATGTGCAATCCGCAATGACCAGAAATATGCAGCTTCTTGAGAACAATGCCACCTGCTACATCGGCTCTGGATATTCCCACTTTCAAAAGTAGGTTGTTTTATCAGAAAAGTCTTAGTTTTATTGAAATGATATTCTTTCACGGCCAGTTATATGTTGCATTATCAAAAGTGAACATAATGCATATGTAACAATTCCCATGAAAAAAAAAAACACTTTAAATTGTATTTCCACAGGACCAAAAACGAGGGTTGGCGAGCAAAGCGAACGGGGGGCGGAGCACCCTAGTTATATATATAAAACATTTTAAAGTCCCTTCCTTTTAAAGATTTCAGAGAACAGTGGGGAAAGGGTCTTCCCCTTAACATGTCATAAAAGGAATGGAAGGCAGCAATGCATAGAATAAACTCTATCTCCATATGCACAACGCATTCAATCATTCAACTTAAAATATTTAATCAATCACCTTTTTCTTTTTTAAAATTGTCCAAAATGTACCCAGGCAAGTTTCAACCTGTGAACTTTGCCATCTAGCTAGAGCATTACTTGCAAAATGTTTTGGTTGTGCACCTTATGAACATCATTCTGGAGTAAAATCTTTGAATGTCTATTGGACAGCCTTGGTGTCACAATCTCTCCTAACCCATTAACAGTGGTATTTGGTGTACTCCCAGATGGGCTTAAAGTGGAGAAGGACAAATCAATTGTAATTGCCTTTACCACATTACAAGCACATAGACTTATCTTGCTCAACTGGAAGTTGTTATAAGTCAGTGGGTAACTGATGTTCTTTACTATTTGAAATTGGAAAAAGTCAAATTCTCACTTATAGGATCTGTTTAGAAGTTTTTTAAAATATGGTAAGATCTAATTTAAAAAAAATTAGAATAAGCATTTATATCAGGGAAAAGAACATTCTCCATTCTTTGTTGTTTGTAAAGATTTGCTAATGCTGTTGGCTCTCCTCTCTTTCTCTCGGGTGGGAGTTAAATTTATGTTTGTTAAGTCTGACTTGATTTATGTAATGTTACCTTCTTTGTTGTATAATCATATGGAATGTTATTTTCTTCAAATAAAATCAGTAATAAAAAAAGAAAAAAATAATGAAGTAATTATAACCAAAAAAGGATATGTTGATTTATTTTTTAATTTGTAATTATAAATGTATTATTTAAATGGCTGAACAGACTTAAGAGTGCTCTCATATCTTTGATTACAATTATTATTAATATTTTAATAAACAGACCCATTCATCACAATACTAATATTTTAATATATTTACTGTAAAATGTATTCTAATGATTAAATGTTAATACATAATGGTATTCTAATTAATGCAATTCTTATGGAATCAAAATATCAATTAAACCTCTACATGAAGGAGGAAAATGTAGGTTGTAAATTTTCATTTACTATACAGAACATTGAGCATAAATAAAAATTGGAAAGGGTCATAACATAAATTGTAAATGTATTGTTAAGAACCTAATCATTGTATTAATTAGTCCCTAAAATGAATTGGTGTCATGAATTGTTGACAGAGATCTCAGAAGGAGAGTTCCAGGTTCCAGATAATGTAAACCCAGTAAAGAAGCATAAAATGGCATTAAAGAATATATGTGCTAGCTTTTTACAAACTTATTAAAAATTAGAAAATATTAATGGGACAACCTATTCACCATATTGCACAAATCTGAGTATGGCCCAAATATATGTTACTGGTATAAAACTACTTTATACAAGTTGAGATCTTCTGTTTTATATTAACAACATTAAACTGTAAATGTATTGTTAAGAACCTAATCATTGTATAAATTAGTCCCTAAAAGTAACTGGTGTCATGAACTGTTGACAGAGATCTCAGAAGGAGAGTTCCAAGTTCCAGATAATGAATGAGACACATTCTTTCTAGATTAAAGTTGAAATTTTACAGTATTTACTCAGTGGTATATTGTGACACAGTGCTCCTATTTTATGTTACTTATGCTAGTTAGTTTTTGGTGCTGTGCTATCTAGTCCTTGGAATTAGTAACTGCTAAAGGATAGAAGGTGTATCTTGGGAAACAAGAAGGCGTTTCATGCAGGCCTAGTAGTTTAAGGGGCTGATAAAACAGTTTTGAACCTGCCCTGTTAAGAGAAACACTAATTAAAGTATAACAAGTTCCACTTTTTTGGACTAATTTCTGCAAACACTATTACATTTTTTATAATATCCAGAAAGCTTTAAAATGTCATTGAAACAAATGCTTTGTCTTCCTAGTGCAACTACTCTAACGCCCCCCAGGTAGACATGTACTTTGTCCATACTGTATATGCTCAATTGAACCCTAAACAATTATAGAAAATTACAGATAATAACAATATCTGGAGAACAGGTAAACTCAACACAGACATCTTAGTGCAGCATTCAAACCCAGAATCCTCAAAAAGGGTGGGATTCTGTTCCACTGTACTGAGTAACCATTAGCTTCATCTTTCTGTTGTATGTTTATATTGATGTGTTACCTGTATGAAATTTGACTCTATGTAACTGATGATGTTATAGCAATAATGTAAAGTGAAGGCCACTGCACTCATTTTCATTCATATTCAAAGGTAATTTATATGCCCTTTCAAGGCACTCTATCATAGACCACTTCTTTAGTTTATAATTTTCAACTTAACCAGTTTTATGAATTTTTGCCCTGTTTTGTAGCTCCCATGTTACTTATGTTATCACAATTTTAATGTTCCCAGTTTAGTGAGTCTGTTTCATAGCTGTCCTGAAATAGTAAACTTTGCTATGAACATATTTGCTATGAAATTCTACTCCATTGCTTCTTTTAATGTTGTGGGTTGTGTTCATTCTTAATTTTGTGCTGTTAAATTGTTTGGATGGAAATGGAATCAAATTTATCCAAAGTGGTAGCAAAAATGCAGTGAAGCATAAGCAAACAAGAATCTGAAGTGCATTAACAGTAGAAAAAGTGAAATAAAATGAAATTGCTTCGTTTTTTGATTCTGGGGGAAAAAACTACAAAATTCCTGAATCTTTATAAAATAAATAGATTTATTCTTCACAAAAAAATTCTCATCCACAAGAATTGGGCTCTGTAGGAGCACAAAAGGCAAAAAAGTTGCCTGTAACACAAAAGGCAATCCAAAGGAAACAAGTCCCAATACAGATATTCAAAGAATGATCAAAAACAGAGTAATAAGGTCAAAAAGCCAAAGAATTGCAACAGCACATTTGAAATGAATCACTAGAAATTGTGGTAGACCCTCCTGATTTATAGGCAGAGGGAAGATCCTGGTGGTGATTTGTAGGTGACTCCACCTCTTAAATAAAACATAAATTAAATTAATATATACAAAAAATGAACAAAGATGACATGAAATATGAATGTGAGCACCAGCCGGGAGAGGAACTCTAGCTTATATACAGCATCTGGTCACACACAATTAAGAGGAAAGGGATAATTGCAAAGTTACAAACAATACAATACACATACATATGGACTAAATAATTGAGCAATGAAAAGTTTCAGAATTTACCAAAACTGAAATAGTACAAAATAAAGGCAGAATTCTAACAGCTTAAGTGATTAGTTTTTATAATACATTGTATATCCGTTTAGGGAGCAGAGTACAGGTTGGTGCAAAACTGACAGTAACTACCATAAGTAAGGTAACTGTGGTGCCACCTCTTGAGGAAGAAACGTGGCTTAAAAATTACATATTCTAAGGGTCCTTTGAAGCTGGAAATTGTGTTTTATCAGAAAAGGTTACAAGTCTAAGTGAACTTGACACCATCTACAACCAGTCAGTGTTCAGAAGTGATTAAGAAGGCAAACAGACTGTTACATGACGTAATGTTTAGTACAAGTCAGAAAATGGTTTTGCTTAAGACTCTGGAATGGTGTATGCAATTCAGAAGTCTTTCTTGAAAAAAGAACATAACAGCATTAGGAAAGGTGAAGAGTAGAGCTAGCTAGTAGACTAATTCTAAGGATTTGTGTTATGAACTATGAAGAGATACTGAAGAAGTTGATTTGTTTTTCTTTTCATAAAAACAGGAATTCATAGGTTAAAAGATTACAGTTTATTCCTTCAAATCGAATTGAGACACAGATGTAAGTAGTTAAAGCTTACATTTTCCACAAATATTAGCAAATATTCCCTCACACTTAAGATATGTGAAACAAGTTACAGAGTAGTGTTTTTGAAAATGATCTTTGACACCCTGAAATTCTGACTTATCTTTTGGAAACTTAGTGCTGGATGCCCTAATGCATAAGGGATTGCATACAGGAAGGGGAGTCGCAGTGCAGGGGCAGCACCCTGGAGAGAGTATCCACCTATTGAGGAAAGGGCGTCAAGGAGCAGCATATTATGTACATGGACTGGATGGCCCACAGGGTTAGCACCAATGAAAAAGAAAATAAGAAAGAGAGAAAGACAGCCAGGGAGGAAATGAGAAATATTTCCCCAGGGTGCTGAAGAGTAGATAAGCCAGTAGATTCTAAGAATGATTGATTTCACCTCATAGAAAGAGAGTGAAAAAGGATGGAAGAAGGTCACAAGAGCCACAGGCTGGTAGAGGGCAATATACAACCCTAGACAGAGACAGCAAAGCCTGGGTTGTCACTTGAATATGAAATAATGAGTTGTGTTGAACTAAAAGGATTGTTCTCATTGAGGTGTTTCTTATATTCTATTATCCAGTTCCTTAACCTTCTGTTACTTGTGTATCTTCACTGGATGCTTACTATACCCGATGAAGGCTCAACAGCCTACACAATGTGGATCACTTGCAATGTGCTATGATCTGGTCTTAACATATGTTTACAGTAACAATACTAACTTTCAGGTGTAGTGCACTTTCAATGTGCCCCAGAACAGTGAACTAGCGGCAGAACAAGACTAAAACTAAGCGCAGTTGTAGAGTGCTTGGAGTCAGAGAAGGTGAACAAAGTTATATACAAATTTAGACCACCTCATGAGAAGGTGTACCAGACTTAGTACAAGCGGATAATGCTACAAAATAAATTCCATATGCTTTAGACAGACTGTTACGGACATGAAATATACTTAATATGCCATTAAAAAATGGAAACCAAATTTTATATTTAAATTTGGACTGAAGTAGATAGATAGATAGATAGATAGATAGATAGATAGATAGATAGATAGATAGATAGATAGATAGATAGATAGATAGATAGATAGATAGATAGATAGATAGATAGATAGATAGATAGATAGATAGATAGATAGGTACTTTATTAATCCCAAGGAGAAATTCACATACTCCAGCAGCACCTTACTGATACAAAAACAATGTTAAATTAAAGATTGATAATAAATATAAGTAAAATAAGTAAAAAGTATATAAATATGTATATAAATAAGTATAGTGTGATACTGAATTAAATATATCTAACTCAATGCCATAGAAAACAACAAGCGATGCTTGGAAATATTTATATACTGCATAATATAAAGAAATAGAAAAATATGAATCAACATTCATTTAACCATTAATCTTCAGTAAAAAGACACAGAGTCAGTTTTCCTAATTAATATATTGCTGTGCTGCTGGTTGAGAAAGTGCACATTGAAAGATGCTGCTAGTTTCTTCCATACATCCTTTGGAGTCTTGTGGAGGTATCAAATCAAATTTAATTTGTCACATACAAGTGTACACATAATGCAAATTGTAGTGAAATGCTTAGTTTCAGAAGCTTTAGAAAAGTATAAATATAAACAAACAAAAGACCTCCAGACACACACATTACAACTTTTGATTTTGTGGGTGTCCTCCAGATGTGATATGAGACCTCTCACAAAATGTATTATATAGAACTACTGTAGCTCTCTACTGTAAAGTTTGCCCTGCGATGAGACATTCCTTATAAATCCTGTCCAGCTTCTGACTAGGTATTTCATACGCTTTGGTGACTGTTGGATTAATTCGGCTATTTGGAAAAAACTTAGCGCATAGTGAATGACACATTTCAACTCTTCTGTTACTGTATTATCTAAATAATTGGGAAGTGACTTACAGAGACAATTATACTTCAGATATGATTTTACTAACCTGCGACCCTTGTTCTTGTTACTTTCTATACACTTTTCACTGATTTTTAGGGGCTCGAAGTGAATAGCATTTAGAATAGCGACATCAACACTCATTTCGATCTAATGTTGCTTAACTACTGCAATTTTCTATTAGGCTTACATGAAGATGTACTTTCCTCCCTGTGCTCTACTTAAATTGAGAGGAATGTGCAGTTGCATATCATTAATTGAGAAAGGGTAAGATGTTAATTGCTGAGCAAACTGGAAAGAAACACAAGGCCAAAGCAAGGCTAGCTTGAGATTAGTTAAACTTGGTATTGATCTTGTTCCACTGTTCACTGATACACTTAGACCTGAGGATGATCTCCTCTTAGTACCATACTACATAGTCTGGTCTTGATCCTCGGCTAGTACTATCTCAGGTACTCTGCAACTGACCCTACATATATAGCATTTGTTTTGTTGTTTTACAATGAAATTAAACCTCATTGGTTTTTTATAACCAGCATATTGTATTTCATTCCATGTACAAATGTTCAGTTTATTTTAAAATGAATATACAGTGCAGAATGTGTGTTGGATAAATTACTAATAAATAAAATGTGGTATTTGCGCCATCTGTATGTTTTGACCACATAAGCAGTTTTCACTTTATTTTAAACTGCAAATGCATTTCTTTTAATCCTCTATTAAATTTAAATGACTAACTTGACATTTTGAATTGCTTTCAGAAGTCCATAAACACATTTTTATTTAAACTGTATTTCATAAAATGAATTATGCATTACAATGAATTACAACTCATAACTTTCCATACATGACAATCAGCTCTATAATAAAAAGATAGTTTGAAATATAGAAGAGCCTGGTAAAATAAGAAGTATATATTTCTAGTTCCAATCTCAGTTACCTAAACCTTGATTCCCTAAGGTTGTAAATTACACATCCAGCCCACATAACTATGGGGACTTGACAGATTTCTGTAACTCAAGCAGCCTCAATTACTTGTTATGTTAACATAGCTTTTATTTTTTTAATTACCAGGGGATTTTCTGTGTATTAGGTCAATGGGGGACTGTAAGTGGGCTTTATATAAAAGGATCAAGGATTAGTCTTTGCTTTGCACCTGATGCTGTCAGTATAGGTCTGCTTGACTGAAAAATGGATTAAGTAGCTTCAATAATGGATGGATTGATATTGCAGAATGTCATTTAAGCCCATCATAATGCTTTATATGGAAATGTAGCTATGGTCTCAATGTAGTATAGAACTGAAATAGAATAAGCGTTATTGTATTCTGTCAAAAACTGCAATCTATTTATATAATTCACTAAGCCGGAAGACAAGTAGCCACCCATGGAAAGCACGCTGGAAGGGGCGTGGATTCACTAAGCCGCCGACAAGTAAGACACCCATGGTGCACGCAGGAAGGAGCCACGCCCACCAACTCTAAGACCATTGGATACGATGACAACTCGCAGAGCCACGCCCACCAACTCGGACGCGACGCCTCGGAAAACATGCCGTCATTTCTGTTTGTCTGTGCCACAGTCCACATGCAGCTCTGAGCCACGTTGACTTTTCATTAGTCAACCTCAGTGGAACCTTGGTTCACACAGAGGCAGCGCGAGAGAGAGACAGAGGCACACACAGGCAGCCCGAGAGAGAGAGCTGCGCACACACAGGCAGCGCGACAGAGAGAGCCGTGCAATCCTTTAAAACTGAGGTTAAAACACAATGAAGGAAGCAGTCTTTAAAAACCAATAAGCCCTGTGCCTCTTTTTCATTAGCGTCTCACCTGCTTCACCGCCCTGCAACAGTCGAGACGCTTTCTCAGCAGCTGACCTTCTCTGTGCCTGACTCCACTACTGTCAGTCGCCTGATTAAAAATGGTGAACTCCTGCAATGTTACTATCTTGGTTGGCTTTTAAATAAAGTTCGGATTTGTTCAAATGTTCCTTTTTTTCCCCCTGTGCTTAAAACTCATTTAAAAAAAAAAGTGTTTATACTGTACAACTGCTGCAATGTTACAGAGAGAGAGAGAGGGCTCGCCTACTTCTGAGAGACAGAGGAGGAGGGGGCTCTCGTGCTGCTGAGAGAGAGAGAGAGGGTGGGGGGGGGGGGGGGGGCTGGGAAGGCGCCTGTGCTGCTGAGAGAGAGCCTGCGCATGCATCTGAGCAAAGACAATTTCCTGTTAGATTTGCCTTTGCAATGACAATTAATAAGGCACAGGACCAAACTTTCAAAAAGATGTGAATGTATCTGCCAAAACCAGTTTTCAGTCACGGACAGTTGTATGTTGCTCTCTCCAGAGTTCCATCTTTTCATTCACTTACTGGTATGCCTGCAGGAACACGTGCAGTGAGCGAGAGAGAGCGAGCGACACACACACGCATACAGGTACGCGAGAGAGAGAGCGCTGGACGCATAAGAATAATAATACTTCATTACATTGATATATTGGTGTTTTCAGTATTCAAAGCGCTATCCACACAGGGAGAAACCGGGAAGCAAACCCAAAATCTTCCACAGTCTCCTTACTGCAAAACAGCAGCACTACCATTGCGCTACAAGGCAGTTAAACAATGCACCGGCCTCGATTTTGTTTTCACTTCTGTTTACAGCAATCGGATCGTAGCGTGCATTGTTGCAATGTTACTTTTCTTGGTGGCTTATTACATTACGGATGTTTCACATGTTAATTTTTTTCCCTGTGCTTAAAAGACATTAAAAAAGTGTTTCTCAACTGTGACTCCGGAACAACTCAGTATGCAAGCTATATTAAGCGTCAAAAACGAAGACTCGCTACACCTTAATGAACAAGTGCTGAAACTTATCCCTACCGACGAAGTAACTTTCACCAGCGTGGCCTCCATCGTCACAGACGATCCCGCTTTCAGTCACGGACAATTGTATGTTGCTCTCTCCAGAGGTCCATCTTTTCATTCACTCACAGTGGTATCCACAAACCCACCCCATTTGGACAACTGTGTCGTTCAGCAAGTGTTCACCCATCAATACATAATTATGCGGCGTATGTTACGCCGCAGGTTGGCTAGTATAATGTATTTCTAAGTGTTCTTCAACAGTTTATTGCACTGATGTTTTAAAACAAAAACTCACCATGAAAATGCAAAAAAAAAAGTGCAAGACAGATTTTTGCACTTTTGCCCCTAATCACTGGATTTCATTAATTTTATGACACATATCTTTTTCCATTTTCTGTTTTCTTTCATGTTCCTGCTTATTAAACTTTAAGTCCTTTTGGAGCTAGGGCCTATCCTGGGATCCTTGCTAGGTGAGAGTGCCAGTCCATTACAGGGAACACACATGCAAACACTTTTAGAGACAGCAGTTTACTTAAAGAGCATTTCTTTGGGATGTGGAAGGAAAGTAGAGTACCTGGAGAAAATCTCATGTAGATACAATGAAAATGTGTGATGTCCAAGCATAAAGGATTCAAACAGGTCTCCTTTATTTGTGACACAGCCGCACAAGGGCTCTAAGATACCTACCCATTTTCATAATTTGTTCTTTTTAAGTTTATTTAATGTCACAGTGAAGGACAATAGTATAGTGTAACGCAAACATTTAAACATGTTCATGTTACTTAAACTCTAATAAGAACACAAATAAACTCAATGCAAGAATCTAACTGTGCAGAATGAAATAAGACTGTAGAATCCAAAAGAAACTATAAATAAAAACACAAATCCAGTAAAATGTATTCATAACAGATGTTCTGGGACATAAAGCACAATCTATTTTTATTGTGATCTGTAAAAATCAGATTTCCCAAGAGAACATCTAAAAAAATGACAGGAAGCTTTGGTTCCTGACTTAAGGGAAGTAAATGGAAGGAAGAGGATAAAATAAATGTGCAATATGTGAGATGAAGACCTCAGAATTTGGAAAGCTGTTCTAAATTTGCCTTTCCTGGAATATTTCCTAAAAATAACCGCTTGCATTTTTTCAAATAAATAAATAAATAAAAAGTAAACTGCACAATGCAGTGCTTACGATACCCAAAGGTATAATACCTTTCTTGATTCATATGCTGTGAATTTGCTTGTCTCCCAGCTGTGTGTCAGTCTGTGTAAGTGAGCAATACAAAATGATTTAGGAAGGATACACCATGATGGCAGGACATCCTCTTCTTTTAGAAAGAGATGCAAAGCAATGATAATCCAAAGCAATAATCCAGAGCGTGCAAGGAACAGCTCACTGAGTGAAACATTTAAATTGAAAATAAAATAAATAATCAAAGTTACCTGGGGCTTTTTGTCAGTGTCGAGCAAATGTACAAAAGAGTAAACAGTGGAGACGCAGTTTCCTTCAGCAATTACTTTGTATATTTTTCTGTTAACAGTTATTTTGCTGTTTTGTACTCTTTTGTGCACCTCTCAGCTATGTATCCAATGTATGTTATCATTAATTTAAAAAAGAATTGTGTTTTACACCCTGAACATGAAATGGATTAAGTGGCTTTCAGAATGTAATGTTATGTTATGTTTACTTTATAAAAAGACCTTTTGGTTTCTCTTTTTTCTCTTTACATATGCTTGTAAGCAGAATTAGGGATTTAAAATGTTAAAAACAAAAAATAAAGTAAAAGTAATCAAAAAGATGAATAAAATTAAACTTCTTGTGCAGAAGATATTGAATATTTGCTGTAATGCTGTCTGTTACAAGAACTTGCAGTGCTGTGACATCATCACTTCTATAGATAATGATGGCACTAGTCCTTATATCTATGTACAGCTGACAGATGACACTTTAGATTTCACAACTTTCACATACAGTATATCCCCAAGTAGCATATAGAAAAAAGCTACACAGCATCCAGAAAAAAATGTAGTGAATATGTGGATAGTAATATAAGCACACACCACAACCTCCTATTTGGAGAATCTATATATAGAAAACTGATTCTAAGGCTAATGCAAACATGTTTGTTCATTTTTGTAAAACATTTTGGTGTGCATTTCCTCAATGTATATTGCTTGAAATACTTTTGCTCTTTATTTATTGTTGCTTGTTTTTACACAAGGCCAAAAACATGTTACTTGGTCTACAGCAACCTTGACAGCAAAAGGTAAATTCAATGTTCCTGATCCAGAAAAACAAGGAAAGTTAACTGAAGACAGTGTTTAGTCAAACTATTGTGTAAGGAAGTATGTTCTAATAAAATTCATTATTTAATTCAATAAGGAGTTATGTAAGCATATAAGTTTATATGCTACCAGTTTCTAGGAGAGACAATGCAGATTTGCCTCAGTCACAAAAAACTGGACCAGCTTTTTACCCTCACAAGGATTCTGGAGGGTTCATGGAAGTATGTCCTAACCACTCTACATGTGTTTTTGGATTTGGAAAAGGCATATGATTGTGTCCGTTGGGATTTCATGTGGAGGGTGCTTTGGGACTATGGGGCAGCAGGCTTTTTGGTCCTTGTACAACCAAAATGAAAACTTGGTATCCCATTGCCAGCAGTAAATCACACTCTTTCCTGGTGGTCATGGGAGTCCACCAAGGCTGTCCCCTATCACTGATTCTGTTCATAATTTTTATGGACAGAATGTACAAGTACAGTCAAGGAGCGGAGAGTGTTCAGTTCAATGAACTCAAGATATCTTTGCTTTATTGCAGATGATGCAGTCCTGCTGGCTTCATTTGGTGGTTACCTCAGATCCAAAACGGGGAAGTTTGCAGCAATTGTGAATAGACCTGGATAAGGATCAGCACCTTCAAGTCTAAGGTCATGGTTCTCAGATGGAAAAGGATGGAATGTTCTTTCTGGGGTGGGAATGAAATGCTGTCTCAAGGAGTAGTTTAAATATCTCAGGGTCTTTTTTCATGAGTGAGGGAAGAAGGGATTGGGAGTTTAACAGGCAGAAATGTCTGGTCAGCCGTGGTGAAGAGAGAGCTGAGCTGAAAGTTAATGCTCTCAATTTATGTTCCTGCCTTCCTGCAACCTATGGCCGTGACCTTTGGGTAGTGACCGAAAGAACTAGATTGCAAATTAAAGCAGTAGAAATTAGCTTCTTTCACAGGGTGTCTGGGCTCAGCTATAGTATTAGAGTGAGGAGTGCAGACATTCGGGAAGAGCTCAAAGTAGAGATACTGCTTCTCTGCTTCAAAAGTAGACAGTTGAAGAGATTTAAACATCTGATCCATTACTAACCCTCACCTATTCTCTTTCTCGTCTTGGTATCTTCATGTAGTACTTGGTGCCGCTGCTCTACTGCCATATGTTATGCCTGCCACTGAAAAGTTATCTCAGATAAAGGAGCACTGAAATCATTTGGTAGAAGGGCCCATTATGAGACCGGCCAGCCCAGCACTGACTTAGCTACAGAGTGATCAATAAGAGAGAGGCGGCTAGTTGGTTAGGATCTTCAGAACTCTGACTGTGTCTGGCTTATCTAACTCCTTTTCTACAATATGAAAGTGATTCTGCAATTTGCTGATGGACTGATGTTATTGTGTTTCATTTATGTTAATTAGGTTATACTTTGTTTTGTGAAAGTATTGTATTTAGTGACTGGTATAATCCATTCTTGCATTTTGCTCTGAGAAATGTTACAGCTCTCTTAGCCTGCTCTTGGTTAGGAATGCTGTGAACATACAAAGTAGTTTGTACTGTTGCATTGTATTTCTGAGGTGGCAGTGATAGACTGGCCATCTAGCTCTGTGAAGAGGATTACTTGTTTTCTGTTTTGTGTGTTGTATGTACCCCATTTTTGACACCCATTGCATAACCATCATACCTGGAACGGGGTCACTCTCTGAATCACCTTTTCCAAGATTTCTTCCATTTTTTTCCTTACATATTTTTTTGGAAGTTTTTACTTGTCTTCTTAGACAGTCACGGCTGGGGGGCTATCAAAATGCTGGCCCTATTAAAGCACATTGAGGCATTCCTTGTGTGATTTTGGGCCATATAAGAAATACATTGTTTTTGATGCTGATTAAGGGTACCTCCTGAATGCCTCCCTGAGGAGGTATTTCGGTATGTCCAACTGGGAGAAGACCACAGGGCAGACCCAGGACACTTCGGAAAGATTGTATCTCTCAGATGGTCTGAGAACGCAGGTGGCAGGGAAAAGGGACATCTGGGCTCCCTGACCTGAACAAATGACTTATGCTTTTTAATCACCTTTTCTTTGTGTTGCTTGGAGTGTTCTTTTTTCTCCATGTAACTAACTGGGTAACTTTAAAAACTAATTAAATATTAAAGGTGGTGAATATTTATGTAATCGATTATTTTGTGTTTTATATTTGTAATTTTGTATCACATTGCACAGTCTTTTTGTGTTGATCAGTGTCTAAAAGCCACATTAATCCTCTGTGATTCCATGTTGTACAGTAATAAAATGTAAAATCTTCCAAGAGGATGAATACTTTTTAAAGGCTGTTAGTGACTTGCTTGCAGTTGCAAAACGTGGAAGTAGTTGGACTGAAGTTATTTCCAGTTCCCTGCCTCATTGCTGTATATGACAAACTAGCTGAATACTACTAGTGCTGTATGCAGCTGCAAAGTAACCACAGGATCATCTTCTGTTTTAACCTCATTGGCATTGACCCTGGGCATGCTGCTCTCATTCCAGAAGGACCACATTAACTGCTAATTCTGTTTACAGTCCAACTAAGCTCTTAATTAGAGTCTAAGACTTTCCAGTAATTGAGATTTGTCTGTATATCTGCTTCCTGTTTTCTCATTTTTACAATCAAAGCCCTGGATTCTGGTGGATACTGTGTTTTGATTTTAAAAAATATTGAGAAAATTAATCTTTGCCAATGCTTTCTCTGTGTTTAGAGCACCTAATAAGATTATTGTTAATTATTTATGTTAAAGCTGTTATTAAAGCAAAGGAGCATATTTGTGAAAAAAGACAAGATAATGCATATTTTAACATGGAGTTATATGTGATCCTCATGTGCATCTTCTTATAAATAAGTTGTAGGGCATTTAATAAAAAATTTGCAGAATTAGTGAACAGCTGCTAACCAGTCATTCTCAGGAGACAAAACAGAGACTCATGTGAAAACAGGATGCAGTTTTACTACATTTGACAAGCAGTCAATTAATATATAAAATGATAAAAGTTTAGAGAAGTATGGAAAATGTCTATTAATGCAAAAAAGTTCAGTTGTACAAGATGTCAAAGAAGTACTTACAAAGATGTCAAAGAATAATAATGCATAAATAGTACACAAAATTAATGCAGACTTCTATAAAATAGATATATAATTAAGACAAATAGGGTCCTCAAATATAGAATTGGTTAAAAGCTTTCACTCATTCTGTTTTTAACAAAATGTTACAGAAGACCATCATGCATTAGGCTGGAAGCATTGGTAGACAGTCGCCAGACGACCACTGAGCAAAATAAAAGTACACCGAGACAGTTTTGTTTTGCCAATCAATGTAGGAGTATGTTTTAGAGCTATGAGATGAATAAAATACTCCATGAATATGTAAACACAAAATAAAAGGCCAGCCAAGAAATAAAGCAGAGTCCAATCACCATGGGGCAGAAACATCTACCCAACTAGTCCACTCTTATGGCCTAAGTATGAAGAAGACTCTAATTTAGGCCTAATTATGCCCTAAGGAGACCCAAATATGAAGAAGACTCTCATTTAAAGTGCATCTGGAATTTAAATAATATACTGGCACTTCAGTCTTTATGGAATTTACATTCAGTATGTCTGAAATAATTATAAGATGAAATTTTACTGCTGCTTTGTCTTAATCATTAAACATGTTAGTTAAATCGATTGCAAAAGAATCATACACATGCAACTTTTTGGTTTTGGTTATTATATAACCACTGAGTGCTACACAAATCAGGGCTACACAAATTGTGCTGTTTCTACATGACGTGACTCCTTTACAGCTTCTGTTGAACTGTTTAGAGAGGGGCTGCCCAAACCTTCTGGCCTAGTGGGCCAAAATATAATTTGTAAAGAGGGCCTTAGACCAACCAGGGAGGAGGGTGTCTGTTGTAATGATTTTCTGTCTGCATGTTCATGGCATAAGAGACTCTAAAAGGTTTATTAAACTTAAATGATGTAAATTTACTAATACTTTATGTGTCAATAGTAAATCATTTCTATTCAGTAAAAACATATGAGGAAACTGAGAAAGCATCCATTAGTGTGACTAAAATGTATGACAAAAAGCTGGCAAATCTCAATTTCACTCTATTACTCTATCATGAATGAGTCCTAATTTAACTGCTAATGCTGTGACATATCTCAAAGATGGTGAGCTACATTATTACATGACAGAAAAATGTGTTTGTACATGTTATCTTTATCTGGGCACATATACTAAACAGTCACTGAAAGACATTAGTAAATTACTTTCACATAGTGAAAACTCTTTCACTTTCATGATCATTATTGCTATGTTATATTGACCTCTTGCAGCACTCTCTGAATGTGCCAGCCTTTAAGTTAGCTGTTTAGATGTATAGAGTGTGGAAGCCGGCCCGAACACATGCAGGCAGACATCGTTTTGTCACCCAACACACGTTTATTTACAAATATATTTACAACAGTGATCACGCACAACCAAGTGCCGCAGCACCAATCACCCCAAAGTCCAGGCCCGCTACACAATGCCTTTCTTCAGGTCCTGACCGTCTTCACTCCTCTCCTCCGAGCTCTGTCCTCTTCCACCTGACTCCAGCCAACGAACGGAGGGAGGCAGCCCCTTTTATAAGCACCTGGATGTGCTCCAGGTGCTTCCCAGCAATCTTCCACCAGCACTCCCCAGTGTGGCGGAAGTGCCAGCTGCGCACCCGGAAGCACTCCGGGTGTCCCCGCTTCTCTTCCCCCCGGCACTTCCTGGTGTGGCGGAAGTGCTGAGGTCCAGGGCTCCAAAGGCATTGGGGCGCCCCCTGGCGATGACCACGGGCCCCTACAGGGTTGAGCTTCAAAGCTCTGTACCCGCGGTCCCCATAGGTACCAGGGCGGCCCCATGTGGTCTGGGGAAGGCGTATGCCCTCTTCCGGTCCTCCAGGGGTCGCCCCCTCAGCCACCTGCGACAAGAGCTGCATTCATTCTTTGGGATGCAGGATGCAATTTTAGTGCTAATAGTGACAGCAAATCTGTCGCTATGTAAACCTGAAGCATATTTTTTAAGCCATATGTTTAAGCGATGTGTTTATACACAACAATCAATAAGGACACAGAGAGCAGAAGATGCTCCTGTCACTTTGTAAGTGGTTCCGAAATTAATATGAATCTGCATGATGGTGGAAGTTAAGTGAATAAAAACATTGAAAAGGCTCTAAAAGTTGACATTAAATGATACATAACAAATCAAATACTATTGCAGTTCATTTAAGTTGATGTCGCTCTAAAATATTGTATCTCTGCTTCAAATATTGTGTGCCTAACCTTCATTTCTGTTATTTTTCATCATAAAACAACCTTTATGCCTGGTGCACACTATTGTTGCATTTGAACTGCCTGTTCTTACTTTTTGAAAAATGTCCAGCCTAATCTAGCAATGAACTATAATGCTCTGTTTTTCTTATCAAGCTACACTGTTTGCTCTATCAGCTACTGCAATTTGACCGCTTGATTGCCTTGAAATAAGACTAATGATCAGCTGTCATTGATTCTTTATGCACTTGGCTTATTTGCAGCTCCATGGTTATTCGTAGTTTTTTTAATTTTCCTGTTCTTGGTGATTATGATTATGAATCTTACTTCCAATGATCTTTAGCCTGGTTAGCAAATAAAATAATTCTAAACAATAATCCTATTTAAGACTTCTTTTGTTTAGTGAACCAACTCCAGTCTTTTCCAGACGTCTTACTCAGTGGAATCTGTCTAATTTGTAAACTCTGTGGACTTTTTTAGTGCTTTGTGTACAGTGGTAATACACCACCTAATGACTAGCCATTGATATTTGATGGTTGCTGAGAACAGAAAAATGTGTTCTTAAACATACACCTAGGACTACTAGAAAGAAAGTATTACATCGCTATCACAGCTGGCCATTTTATTTATGATACTGAATGCAGTAGACCTAGAGTGCTGACTACAGACATGTAGAACAATTTATTTTTAAACCACATTTATTTTTAGTTCCTTGTTCCTTCTACTTACATTCCTTTTTATTTCCTTTCAGGGTATGTCCTATATCTTGTTATACACTGTCCTACAAGAAGACTTTATCCGTGAAGGTGTATTCACTAATGCTGCCTTCCATCGTTAGAGGATTGGTAAGAGGTCTGACACAAGAGAGGAGACCATTTAATGTGATATTTAGGCCTCCATACATTCTTCCCTGCTAAAGAATAAAGAAGTGTAATTCTGTGAACCACTGAAAGTAGAACATCCCTTACAGACCAAGGATGCATTTGATTGCTCTTCTCTGACTAACTTTTAGAGCTGCTATGGTCTCAATGCTAGAAAAGAAATATGACAATCAGAATTCATTTAGTGTTATGGTGTGCTTTCTTTTTTGAACTTTCTAAGCTTTTTGCATTTGTTTTTTATTATTGATTTGGGGGTTTTCAACATTACATCATTCAATTCTGAAATGTACAGTATTTGGTTTTATTTATGGAATTTGTATTATTTTTCGGATACTGTTCTGTTTTCATATTAGGTGCAGCCATATTGTTTTTGGATTTATCATGGTAACCAACACTAGATGTGCAACATATTACATCACAGACACTGTGGTCGAGTAGGAGCAATGACCGAGTGCAAAGAAATGCTGGGTTGCCCCATTTAATACAGGTGCAAATACAAAATAAAATAGGCACACAATGGTTTGGAATAACAGAAATGAAATGGATTACTGTTTGAATAGCCTGGTTAAGAAGGTCTGGCTTTGTGGAACTCCATTTTGCTTTTGGCTTGTAACTAAAATGTAACTCCTTCTTCTGCAGACGTCAGTTGCCCTCACTTGGTGTCTTCTCAGTGCAAGAGGAGGAAGAAGAAGATGATACCTTTAATGACAGCACCCTTCTTACCCTGGAGTGGTATTACATAATTGATTGTGATTGTGTGACAACAAAAACACATTAAGGTCTGGCCATTTGATTTCCGGATTATCTCAGATTATGGATAAAGGAACACTTTTCCAGTGGTGTGTATGTTAGTTAAACAGTTTACATTACCTGGTTACTAGATTCCTGGCTTTGTTCATTTTTACTATAATTTGTAGCTTATAAGAAAGATAGGACAGACTCTCAGTTGCAGAATAAAGCTTGACTTTTTATTGACATTTCATCATCTGGTTACAGTTTAAAATTCTAATGTTGTCTACAATCAGACATCACAACACATCATTCCACATGTAGTCCCACTAGCATGCTATACTGTCTATACATAACAACTTTGACATTTTATGTAATGGCTTTGCAAATATAATCTAAACATTTGTTTTCCTTTTTTATTACTTCTGCACATTGCCTGGATAATGGCAAGGTTGTGTCAATGTAAACATAAGTCACCTCTTGTATATTGGCATTACCCATCTTGAATCTATAAGTAACATTTTTTAAAAGGTGTTTTAACTTGGTGTTTTCTGCATAAATTTAGATTTTTCAAGTGTTCTCCCAATTCTGAACATTGTCCATATGTTTTAAAATTATTTTTTGCTGCCTTCTTGATGTTTGCTATCACTCTAATCTTGGTGTCATCTGCAAAATTTGCAAGTTTACCAATTTATTAAAAGTCTATGTCATTTATATTAATGAAAAGGAGTAATAATATGAGAGCAAGCGCACTGACAAACTCTGCTGATGACTTCATCCTTATTCATACTCCTTGACTCCGGCTGATTAACTAACTTAAAATCTACTTTTTGAATTACATCTGATTCTATAATTAATGTTCAGTTTCGAATCATGTCAAAAGCCTTATGAAAAACGTAGTAAAATATGCTTTCCTTATATCCACTTCTCCAGCTGGCTATTCAAGAAAGTCCAACAGATTAGTGCAGCCATGCTGGCTGTTATTCCATTTTTATACAAGCAGACTTCATATTCATATGTGGTTGTAGTTTCCTTTATTATTGGAATAAATTGTATCTCTTTTTATGTAGATTGTGGTCACATTGTTAACTTTCTGGTAAATGAGGCATGTCTCCTATAGGTGAAAGACTGAAATATTTTAGCAAAAGTGAATTAATTGTCTTTTATTTCTCTGAGCACAACTGCCCTATGTTCTAGAAGACGATGTTTCATACTTTTTTCCACGAATCATGCCTGTTCAATATTATATGATATGATGGGTTTATATGATAAATAAATCACTTTTGGACTGCAAATCTTAGCTTGTAGAAATTTTGACATTAACTGGAAATATAACAAAAATAATCTATCTATATAGACTGGGGGTGAAGAGAATGTATCTACCCTAGTGGACCATGAAAAGTCAAGCAAGGGTTTATGAGAGTGGTTTTCATTCTGACTGCAGGTTTCCCTTTTTACAAATTAGTTAAATAGAGATAATTCCCCACCTTTAATTACAGGTCATGCTAGAGACCTATTATAATCAGTTTTCTGTCTCTTATATTATCATAAACATATGCATGTAATATGCTATAAAAAGGACAGCATATGTATTTCCCTAGGAATGCACATACAATGTACTAAAAAAGTGTATCCTATTTTTCTAAAACTGCAGAATTTATGTTTGGGTTTCACTGCTTTCAAAAATGTATTGCCTCATGATGCTGCAGAAGCTTCACAACAATAGCTAAATACACACTGTTACCTCCTGGGATGGAGCTTGAAGTAGGAAATCAGTGTCTGAAGGAAGTCTGGCTCTGCAGAATAAGAAACAGCCCTTGACTGGGAGTTGATCATTCTTTATTTTAGCCTATACAGATTTTCTGGAAACATGACTATGAAACACTGTATTAAAAAATGACTGAAATTTGCATCTTATAAATTAGCTATTGATCTTTAGTTAAGTATCATTTTGAAAAATCTGATGCAAACCCCAAAATTATAAACATTCACTCTTTTAAATCATGTGTTTGTTAAAAAAAATACTGAGTTATACAACCTGAAATAATTCCAAAATAAACATCCACATTTGATTTAAGGCCTTTAATTGCTTTCAAATAAAACCATTAATAGTCTATTGTGTTAGCAGCACATCAATGTGCTGTTGCACATGTTGCTTTTCCTTGAAACTTTTATTGCTTATACTGTATATATTATTCCTTGCTTTACCCTGATACAGTACTTGTTACCCTATAAATACACTTGAATGTGTTTGAAACTGAGGACAAATACCACCAGAATAGTTTGCTTCACTGTGGAGCAAATGATACAGTTCCATCTCCAAAACATAAGCCAACAAGGTCCTTAGTCTCTACACATTTTGAAACAATGTTGTTCACCCATTTTCATAGTTCTTATTATGGAACCAATCCCTCAAACCTGCCAATTTAAAGTCACCAATTAACAACAACAACATTTATTTATATAGCACATTTTCATACAAATAATGCAGCTCAAAGTGCTTTACATGATGAAGAAAGAGGAGAGACAAAATAAATAAGAATTAAAATAAGGGAACACTAATTAACATAGAATAAAAGTAAGGTCCGATGGTCAGGGAAGACTGAAAAAGCAAAAAAAAACTCCAGACGGCTGGAGGGGTTCCAGGCCATGAGACCACCTAGCCCCCTCTAGGCATTCTACCTAACATAAATGACCTCAATCAGTCCTCATTGTGTTCAGGGTTCACATGGAAGAACTTGATGATGACGGTCATGTGGACTTCTGGCTTTTATCCATCAATGTTGGGATAGCATGGTGCTTTGATCGGGTGGTGGTGGCGCAGATCGCCACCACAGAAAACCGGAAAGCTAACTAACTAACTAACTAACTGAACCAACACATTGTTAAGATGTGTGAGCAAACTTGGTAAATGGAAGAAAACTAACAGACCAGGTTAGAACAACTCACTGAATCAACGAAAACTCACATAGAGGTCCATCTGTTCCCAGATTCTACTGTATATCTGCTGTTAAGTTTTTATTTGAAATATCTCTTTACAGAATTACCTTCCATTACCTTTCATATGTTTACTAGTCCCCCCTACCTATCTATCCAGTTTTTGTGTAGTGGGGTGCTGCAGAGTATATTCTGGCGGCATTAGGCTCAATGTTGGAACTAACACTGGGTAGGACAACAGTCCAAGGCAGGGAATATTCAAACACACTCACTAATACCAGGCCAATGTAAAACTGACAATCGGCCTGTTTCCAACTGTGTCTCAGTGTCCTTGATGAAGTAATTTTAAAGGAACAGTGTCAATCAACTATACTAAATCCCTTCATGATTTTAAACACTACAATCATGTCTCCTGTTAAATTTGTTTTGCTCAAACTGAAAAGTTTCAGCTGTTTTAATCTTTCCTCATAATTAATCCCATGTAGCTCTAGAATCAGCCTAGTCACTCTTTCTTTCTTTTTTCTTTCTTTCTTTTTCTAGTGCTGCTATATCCTTTTTGTAGCCTGGAGACCAAAACTGCACAAGAGTACTCCAGATGAGGCCTCACCAGTGTGTTGTGTGTTATAAAGCTTGAGCATAACCTCCTTGGACTTGTACTCTACACATCATGCTATAAACTAACATTCTGTTAGCCTTCTTAATGGCTTCTGAATACTTTCTAGTGGTTGATAGTGTTGAGCCCACTACAACTCCTAAATCCACAGTCCAAAGACATGTGGGTTAGGTGGATTTTGATACTAAACTGGTCCCTCATATGTGTTTCTCTGTGTTCACCATGTAATGGGCTGGTGTCCTGTCCAGAGATTCTTTCTGCTTTGCATTAGATGCTTGCTGCGATATTCTCCAGCTTACCCATGACCTTGCTCTGAATAAGCGAGTTTAAAAAATTCGGACATGAGCATCAGTAAGCTTTGCGCCCTAGGAACCAAGTTACCCGAACTTTTCTATAATATTTCAGTAATTATTTATCGCTCTGATGCTGATCTTTCTGGTCATAAAATAGGACATTACAATAGCAATTGACAAAATGAATATATCTTTATTTGCAGAATTAAGGTATTTGAGGGTACCTCTAGAGTGCCTCTTTCTCTTTCACGATTTGGCTCAAAAACTAATCAGCACATCATTATCTTATAACAGGCTTAAGTTTTGGTATTTTCCCATCCAGCTGTTTTAGCTCTAGACCCTCCTCAAGAAACTGTGACACACAGACACACACCCATCATCGAGATATCGATGTTTTCAGTATCAGGGGGCTCTAAATCATCGAGATCCGTAGAAAACTGGAGATTAAAATATTCGATGAATCTAAAGCTTTCGCTCCTCCTCCATAGACAACAGGTTACAGGGGGGGAGGGCGTAAAACAAAAATGGATGGATGGACTTTATGATCAATAAAAAAAAAAGACACAGTCTACCAGTCTAAAAGAATATTCAAAAAAGCCATGAAGAAATTGTTGCGCATAACATTCAGAGTATGGTCTATTTTGTATGCTCCAAATGTGACATCATTCAGGTCAAGTGTGATTTTCAAACCTAAAAAATCAACACCTGTTATTAGAATGTGTTTTCTAATGGTCATATTTATATTTTTCTTCATCTCTTTTGCTTTCTCTCCTCCTCCTCATCTTGCCTTTCCTGCCTGCTGATAAAGTTTTGGGCTTATGATGAATTTATGTGCTGTAGGAAGTTACCCTTTGGGAGTTCACACCATCCCACTTTGTTCTGTTCACATAGTTTTTCCAAAATGATGCACTACTCAATCTGCATAGAAACACATTATTTGGGTATCACATCACTCTAAATACAATGCAACACCAAGTGACAGAGCTGGGCTGAGTATTATTTTTTACAATATATAATGAAAGGAGTTGACATCTCAACATTACATCACAAGTTTGCAAATTCAAAAAACAAAGTTATGTCTTAATTGTTCCACTGGCAGGCAACAATTGTAAAGCTTTTCATATGAAATTTCCCACTGGGACATTTTTATGTCCCAAATTTGTAATAGCTCATAGTCAGGGACTCCTCTGAGATAGGTGACGTGATGGATAAAGGCACATACTTGAGCTTTGGTAGCAGACACTCTGTGTCCCTTCCTGTATCACCTCTAAATCCTGCTCCACAAACAAAGAGCTTTGGCTGCATTTTTGATGAACTTTTAACAGTTTATAATCACAGAAACAGCTCCAAAAAGTACATTGCAGTCACTAACAAGCAAGCAACCTCAGTCATACACAACATGCTCAGCACCTGACCATGCAAGACAACAAGGGTCAAATGTGAAACTGGGTACTCAGTTACATGCATACACTTTAATAAAATCTTATATTACAAGATGGATCATTTTGAACTTATTCGTTTTTTTTTTTCATCATTATTTTCAGGCCAACTACAATTTGTATGCTTTTCCAACTTTTTTTCCATTTGGATTTTTAACAGTGTGACCTCATTTGTGGTTTATATTTTTTCCCACTTTATGAGAGGGCTGGTACTCATATGCAAGAATAAAATTACAGATCTCCAGCTTTGCCTTTATCTTTTAGTTATGGTGAAAGAAGAAATTCCAAATTCAACCATTTTGTTTTCTGAGATTGCTAAATGTCATTCCTGAAGCCCTTTCATTTTTACTATTCAAATGATTTGAATTTTACCATCCCATTTTCAGTTCATTAAACATATTGATCTTTACTGATACTATGGCATACAGTTCAGACTTTAAACAGAATCATCCTTGTTATTTCTAAAAAAAACAAAAAAACATTAATTATTTAAGTCTCACATTTGCTTTCATAAGGTAGCAAAGTAGTTAACATTGCTGCATGTGGATTCAGTTTTCAGCATTTAAATTCCATGCTTTGTCATTGTCTGTGTCGAGTTTCCTTGTTCTCCTTGTGTTTAAATGAGTTTTTATCCTATCTTCTCAAAGATGTACAGGTTAGCTTAACAGGCAGTTCCAAGTTGGCTCCGGGTGAGTGTGTGTGGGCTCTGTGATGGACTGGCACCTTATTCAAGGCTGTTCCTTTCTTGCACCCTGTGGTACCAGAAAAGACTCCAACCTAATGGGAGTCTATAAAAGCAGTAAGCGGTTTGAGAATGTTATATATTTTTTTTTTTTGCTTTGTACTGAATTACAAGAATGAACTAGAATAATCAGAACAGGACATTAAACAATGGGTTAAAAAATGAATTCTGGAAATTTTGTTGGCATAGTTTTAATATAAAAACTTACCATAACAAGACTTCTAGGCCATTTGAAATACAAGCCTTTGCTGGTAAAACATCAGCAGAGTGATTTCACAGGATCTCTGTATGATACTGGACACTAGAAACTGAACTGACGTTGACAGCAGCTATTGTACAGTGAGTACAGTGCTTGTATTTTTGGTAGGTGGGTCTCTTGAGATCATTCACAATGTGCAGTCTCCATCCAGGCAAATGTTAACAAGTTTTAACATTGTATTAATCGGTAGTGGCAGGAGAAAGCCTCCTGTTGCCTTCACAGAGCTATGAAATCTGATGAGCTGGGATTTGTGTATTCTATCTATGCTTTAGCGCCTCTCCGTGTGCAGAATGTTTGTCTTTGGAAAAGACAGCCAAACTGAATTCTGCCAAGTTCATGTTTCCAAAATGCATGTAATTGTTGAATTAAACATTCAGCTAAGCTGCTGCAATGGGCTTTGCTATAAACTTGCAGTTCTAAACCCAATACCTGGTCTGCATTTCATTACAGTCCAATTATACAGGTCAAGGGACAAAAAAGATTTAAGCAAAAATTTTAAATTTCAAAAACCACCAGAATAATCCTTTTTAGTTTTATTTTGCTATTGTTATTTTTGCTAGCAGAAAAAAAATGTATTCTGACAACGTGAAGTGCAACTGACATGCCATTCTAAGTAAGTCATTGTAAACTTAACACTAAATGAGCTGATATTGTAGAAAGACACATGGGTATTGTGCATAAGATATGCAATTTTTGAAACTCCACAGCTATTAGACAAGTAGAAATATAATTTAATTCCTTTATTTTTTAATAGAAAAGAGATGTTAAGGACAATTTGTTTAACTGTTTCACTTTTTAAAAATAATTTCTTGGTTAAACCCCTTCTACGAGGCAGTTTGGTAAAAGTGTCCCTACAGAAACTACTCAGAATGTTTCACTTTCTGATACTTTCATTTTCTTTCCCTGGGGTGCTGACAATAATTACAATTTTATGTTGAATCTGTGATACAAATACGACATGGTGAGCCCCAACCTGTTCAGGAGTGACCAGGAGAAGCTATCTACCAAGTGAAGAAGCTACGCTGCTTGTCCATTAGCCATTTCAAATAATAATGAATGACAGCTCTCATCCTCTACTGCAGCACTCGGATGTGTTTTTCCTCCTTGTCTCCCAAATTTCAACCCACAACATTCTAGTTTCAGTTGGTTGTAGATCGTGGAATCCCTACATAGTCCTGTTATGCATAAAAAGTATGGAAAAAAAAACAAATTTTAATGCATCAGCCCTTTCAGTCTCTGTCAGCAATTTGGATAAAATGTGGTTTAAATGCACATTTACATTTTTGGGTGTTTTAACACAAACATAATTATCTTATGTATGATAATTGATGGTTGGGTGTCAATGAATCCTTGATCTGAAGCAACAATCATTACTAGGATGCTGCACCATTTCCAAGTGTGTGCAATGATGTGTAATATCATAGCAATCATCTTACTTTCAATCATTGTCCAAGAGTCCTATCCAGGAGTCCAGCCCAGTAGTCCCTCATTTATTGGCTATCATAGTACTTTACATAGTCTATAATAAGTGATTAAGGTTAAAGAAAAACATGTTAAATATTATCAGTGGCGAGTGTGTCTTGTACTTGTGTACATCTGAGGTGCTTAAACAAGAAGAAGGTCAGTTCTCTGGTTCAATTTAAAACACTGTGTCACACATGCATGTCAGAGGATCTCCTTCTCGGCTCACCTAAGGTATGTGGTACCACCTTGAGACAAGGGGGTGCGATCACTAACAGTCTCATCTCCTTTTTCCCTCACGGCTTTGATAAACTGTCAATTGAGGGCAATGGAGCCAAAAAAGCCCTGCCCCTTTGCATCTGGCCATTATAAAGGAGGGACGCTCCTAAAAGATGTCTCAGTTCAGACCTGACAAGCAACGAGGATGGTTACATGGATGTCCCAAAGCTATCCACACAGCGGCAACTTGCCGATCTTTAATGTCCTATCATGCGCTCCTTTCTGTTAAGGTTTTATTTTTCTTGCTGTGGCAACGTATTAAAAAGGGTTTTGCCCAGTTGGCACCCCATTATTCTTAGGCTCGCCTAGAGTCATCCCTTGCCCTGCTAAACACTGGCAATGAAAAACCCAGCGATACTACAGTGAAGGCTTTTATCTATTGCACCTCTACATACCTTTTTCCACCCTCTAAAACAAATACACTGTTCAATGTCTAGAAAATGTCCCGGATTAAAACACTTAGTGACTTGTACATAGATAATGTCTTTGCATCCGACAAACAATTACGCTTCAAATACAACTTGTCATCAACACAATTCCTTCACTACTTTCAATCTAGAAACTTTGCCTTCTGGGAAAATGATACCCTTCTTTTCTTGCTCCTTTTATAGAGTAGCTACAGTTGCTTTCTCCTTTCTCTTACTCTTGGGATGGGGAAGAATTTTGCTTTGATTTGTTAAATTTGTTTAAACTGTATGGAATGTTATCTGTTTCTAATTAAAAATCCATCCATCCATCCATTTTCCAACCCGCTGAATCCAAACACAGGGTCACGGGGGTCCGCTGGAGACAATCCCAGCCAACACAGGGCACAAGGCAGGAACCAATCCCGGGCAGGGTGCCAACCCACCGCAGTAATTAAAAATCAATAAATATATATATATATTTTTTTTCTTCCTGTGGCAACTAATTTTGCTCGGTTGTCACCCCATTATTCTTAGTCTCGCCTAGAGTTATCCCTCGCCCTGCTAAACACTGGCAATGAAAAACCCAGAAATACTGAAGTGATGGCTTAACCAACAAATGAGCTGAGAGAGATGGGTTTTCAATTTAAAAACTTGATCCTTTTTGAAAATGTTTCTCAGCTATCTGACTATGCAAACTAGCAGTTGTTTTGAATAAAGATGGAATGAGTAGATGGATCATAAAAAATAATGAGCCTTGGTCGAAATGGTAAAATGAAATGTAGTACCATAACCTAGGACATGAGACACAAATTATAAGTAGAGAATCATAGTGAAAATGTAAGACAACAAAAATAGTGAACAGAACCAAAGTCAAAGCGTTAGACATAAATCTTAGTTGAAGGGCAAAAAAAGAGTTTTTAGGTATTAGGTTGTATTCACAGACTTTGACAATGTCACTGGTTGCCTGGCAACCCATGACTGCATCCCTAACTATGGTTCTTCAAAGTAGCGGTCCCCATGATGGCACCACAAGAAAAAGTTGTTTACTTTTAAACACCATTAAAATGCATCACATTCAAAAACAAAAGTTTTGAAATCTGTGTTCTCCATGTTTAAAAGTTTTTCTTAGTTATCACTACAAACAGTTCAGGGTATGTAACTGGGTAAAGTATTCCTTTAAAAACATTAGAAGTAAAGACTACTTTGCTAAGAATTAATTTAAGAGCAATACAGTATTTAAGGGGATCTCCAGTAATTTGTTCTTGGAGACGTTCTGCAGTTCTGAGTTTGCTTGATCTGAAAAAACTGAAGTCTTAGTGTACTGACCCCAATGCCATCCTGCTGCAAATCCGTTAAACACCTTTACAAAGTCTTTTCTGCCACTTCTTAAAACATCTAAGTGAAGATCATTTCATTTTTTAATAGAAAGGTTTAAACATCTGCAACAGTCTCCAGGTACACCAGTGTCCTCCATTAAACCAAACTTGTGCATGAAAGCCTGATTTCCAGTCTTGGTTGAGTGTGTGAATGTGACAGCTTCCAAATCCAGCCTTGGCTCCTACATTGTGCCTCTTACTGGGATAAACTCTTCTCTTGCCACCCTCTAATTAAAAATATAATTTGTAATTAATAAATAAAAAAAGAATACACTTTATACCAAAGAAAATATTTGGAACATTTTTGTATAAGGTACATGTTACAGTTTAATACCAAATAAAGTTGGGTACCTTCAGCCTCTAGCAATACAATACAATGAAATGCAGATACAAGTTGCACCTTGTACTTTGCTAAGTCCTGCAGAAACGAAGTCTTCAATATGAATAAGACACCATGACAATTTAACAATAATAGCCTTATGCCTACATTTTGAAGAATAATACTTAACATTGAGGCCAGCAGACGATATAGAGTACTTTTCATCCAAAAAACATTCAAGTATTGACAAAGAAACCGCTGAACTCCTCAATCCCAGTTTTTTTTTTTTAACAATGACACTTTAATTATATTTTTATCAGAAAAATCCCTATGTACCACACATATTGTTTCCCAAAAAGGACAATGATACCTTAGGTTCCATTTCCAACTGCTTCGTATTTTGTGTGACGTTTAGAATGTTCTTCAATGCAGTTCATAAGGATTTGCACAGCGACAATATTGTAATTTGTGTGGGTGTCTACACAAGTATATTAGTATTGAAATGAAACAAAGCATTTTAGCTTTTGTGTACACTTTCAGCATTAAACCGGCGGTATTTACATAAAATATGGGTGAATGATATAGGAATTGTACCATTTATTATATACTGTACAGTGGTGCTCATAAGTTTACAAACCCTGGCAGAATTTGTGAAATATTGGCCATTGTTTGGAAAATAGAAGTAAGCATGCAGAAAGTTTTCCTTTTAATTAAGGAGTGTGCTCAGGCGAGGCAATTTATTATCACATAATTGTGTGTGCCCTTTTTAAATTTAATGATAACTGAAATCACCCAAATGGGCCTGATCAAAAGTTTACATACTCTTGAAAGCTGGGGCTGATGATATACACAGAAGTTGACACACACAGGTTCAAATTAAGGGTAATTAATGGAGAGTTTCCACACCTGTAACCTCATTGATTGGAATCTGTGTCTGTGTATAAATATTCAATATAAACTCATGGCCACAACTGCCAGGATCATTTGTTGAGCTGCCAAGAAAAATCCACTTCAGCTGAGATACAGGCTTCTCTGCAAACAAGTGGTGTTGCTGTTTCAAGAAGCAAAATACTTGAACAAAAATGGGCTGTGTGGTTGAATTGCAAGAAAAAAGGAAAAAAAGGTTTTAATTGTGTCAATGCCACAAAACAGCCCGCTTACAATATGCCAAACAGCATCTAGACAAACCTCAAAACTTCTGGAACAAAGTCCTTTGGAGTGATGAGACCAAAATTGAACTTTATGGTCACAACCATAAACTCTATGTTAGAAGAGAACAAGGCTCAGGACAAAACGTACACCATCCCTACTGTGAAGCATTGAGGTGGATCTCTGGGAGCCTGTGAACTACAGCAGAACAACTAACTTAGTGAAAATTGATGGCAAGATGAATGTAGCATGTGTGACAGATAGGGGGCGCTATCGCTCCCTTGAATCCTCCAGTCAAACGCCAGACACCAGATAAAAGTCCAATATGAATTTATGCGGACAATAATAAAGTGCACAAACCACCTACACTTCATAATACTCATATAAATCACACTCAATACACAATAATCAATCCTCCACTCTCCCAGACACGTTGCCAACCTTCCACCGAGCTCAGCTCAACCCTGGGATCTCCCACAGTCCTTTATATAGTCCATGACCCAGAAGTGCTCCTGAACCCATGTCCATGTGACTTCTTAGCACTTCCAGGTCAGATCCAAAAGTCTTCTTTTCATCCTGGAAGTACGTCATTCCCCCTGTCGCTGGGACTAAGACGTACTACCATGGTTATAGGGCACGTAAGATTTTCTGAGCCTCTCTGCAGCGTCCTCTAGCAGTCCCCATGGTATCCAGCAGGGCTGTGGGTAAAAACTCCATTGTCCAGGATTCCCTGCTGGTCTTCGGGGCACCTCCATGCTGCAGGGAAGACTCCATCTGGCAGCCTGGGGGTATTGGCTGGGATGAAAGGCCAGTCATATCCCACACGTTACCAGAAAATATTAGGGGACAATATGCATTCATTAGTCCAGAAGTTCCAACATGGCAATGATCCAAAACACAAGGCCAAGTTGACCCTTCGGTGGCTACCACGAAAAAAAAGTGAAGATGATGGAGTGACTGTCTCAATCTCCTGACCTCAATATCATTGAGCCACTTTGGGGAGATCTCAAATGTGCAGTTCATGCAAGGCAACCCAAGAATTTACAGGATCTGGAGGCTTTTCAACAAGAAGAATGGGCAGATCTACTACCTGAAAAAATCAAATGCTTCATCCATAACTATAACAAAAGACTGCATGCCATCATTGGTGCTAAAGGGGCAATAAACAGTAGTAAGAACTATGGGTATAAAACATTTGAACAGGTACCATCTCATTTTCTTTATTACTATTTTTTGTTTCTGTTTTTTGTTATGATTACGATTACGATTTTTTGTTTTGTTTCTGTGATACTTTATATTTTAACTCGGGTATGAGCATAACTGTATAGCACCACCTATTTTAAGGAACCAGTACTAACTGGATAATTAGCTGCCTAGCTGTTACTTGGCCAAGTGTGTGTTCTTGTATTATCAGGTTATGCAATATTAATCTGATAAAAGGCCTACAGGTGATTATAAGTGTGGTATTCTTATTTGTAATCTTTTGTTGTTGCCTCTCAACATGATGACTAAAGAGGTGTCAATGGCAGTAAAGCAGGCTAAGATGAGGCTGAAAAAAATCACACAAAAACAATCCAAGATGTAGCAAAAACTTTATGTTTGCCAAAATCAATTGTCTGCTATATTATTAAAAAGAAAGAATGTACTGGTGAGCTCAAGAATAACCAAACAGCAGGGTAGACCAAGGATGACTACAGCAGTGGATAACAGAAGAATGCATTCTCTTCTAAAGAAAGACATATTTTCAACTGTGGACCAGATCATTACCTCCAGGATGTAGATGTACCTTTGTCTAAGATGACAATAAAAAGAAGATTGTACAATCATAAGCCCAAGGTCCCACCACAAGGTACAAATTAGTGGTAAACCTTATAAACAGAGATGTCAGGTTTAGGGTAGGGGATTAAAGCCTTGCGGCACGCATGGGTACACTTGTTTCAATTATAACAAAATTATTTTGTAGGGGATTCTTATTCTATCAAATGTTCTCCAACCTGGGGGCTCAATGTCTGTCGAGTCAGTGCTGCATACTCCAGTGGTGTCGTCTTCGTTGGTTTCGGGCCCTCCGGGGGCGGACGATCCTCCTGTACCTAGTGGGGTAAAAACTAAAAATTATCCCCTTTCTGTGTCTTTGACTCCAATCCGGGTGAGTGGTACTACTAAACGCCAAAAATGTTCTTTGTTTTCAGACTCTGTCAGCATGGGAACAAAACCAAAAACACAGGTAGTCCAAATTGAGAATAGGGTTGTAACAACTTCTCAAATTGAAAAGATAAATTTATCAGTTAGCGGGGGTAACATGATGATCAATCTCTCTGATGATTCGTCAGAAGAGCAGATTGATACTGATGACCCACCGTCTAAGATCTGCCATTATGATGATCTTCCAGCCATGCCTAGAGAGTTTGAGGCAGAGACGCTTATTATATCAGATAGCACCCTGGCCAATTTCAGCGACACCACTCATACTGACTTATGCCTGATCAGTGTTCAAAAAATGACATTGGCAGGTCTTTTACGTCATCTTAATAAAGGCCCAGCTTATACTGGGATCGGGAGAGTGGTGGTGCTGGCTGGTTATTGGGATATTGTCCAGTCCTCGGGGGTAGGAAATTTTCAGGTGAATTGGACAAAGCTATTTTCACTTTTGTGGAGTATCTTTCTTCAAGCACAAGTATTCTTGGCACAAGTGCCACTCACTGTGGATCCTGTCTTGAACCGGAAATTGTTTCAATTCATGAACAGAGATGTCAGGTTACAGTTCGCAAGGAAGTGGATCAAAAAACCTGCACAGATTTAGAACAATGTCTTGTGAAAGGAAGAGAAAAAGATTGGCCTGTACCACTTTATAAACGTTTTATTATTTTTAAAGTAGAGGAAAAAAGGGAACAACAGAATAAGAGAAGTGGAACATTAAAAAGAAAATAAAGTCCCCAAATTTGGAGATAGTTGCAACCAACACACAAAAAAGTAAAATAGTGCTAGCAGCATGCCCCACACATCCCAAACAGAACAAAATAGGCAATTATTAATAAGTGCTTATTCTAAGGATGATATTGTGGAAGGAGAAGAGAGATTAATAGAAACAGCTGAAAGTTCAAAAGAAATAACTTATAAAATAAGATCCTCCAAGAATTTATTAGACATTGGTCTTGATTTTCCAGCGTGGTGCCAGGAGGACTTCTGCAGGTGAAGAACTCACTGAAATCAATTTCTTATTACAGGATGAAAAGAAGTACAATGACAAGAAGAGAAAAAGCCATGGAGAACAAGGAATAAACACATCCAAAATGAGCAAAAGAGAAGTGGAAATAGAGCGCACCAAAGTTGCTGCAAGAGAGCGAACCAACGCATATGAAAAAAGGAGCCAGACACTTTAAGAGGGCATAACTTACAAACTGGGTCAGGGCTAAACCCATTAAACATCACTTTAAAGGAGTTGTATAAATCATATGAACAATTTTATATTGAATAAACTGGTGATCTGCAATTCTTTAAAGATTGAATTCCAGCTTAAAACAGAAGAGGAGTACAGATCTGAATGAAAGAGAAAGGTGTGGACAAAGAAAGGAGAGCTCATGATCCTAGAATACCTCCTACTCTGTGAAACATGGTGAATGAATTGTTATGGTCTGAGCGTGCATGGTTGTCACTGGAACTGGTTAACTTTAATTTATTAATGGGATGACTACTATCCAAAGCAACATGATGAATTCTTAACTGTACAGAGACATCTGCTCAGATTTAACAGAATGTGCCAAAACTCTTGCACTTTGCATTGAAGCAGGACAATGATACTATTGTGCATGCATTTCACTTGCCAGTGACAAGGCAAAAAGCAAAATGCCCCTAAAATAAGCAGGAACTGAAGATGACTACAGCAATGGCCTGGCAGAGCAACACTGGGGAACAAACCTAGTATCTGATGATGTCTATGGGTTACAGACTTCAGGCAGTCATTGATGGCAAAGGATATGCAATCAAGTATTAAATATGTCAATTTTATTTAATCCATCCATCCATTTTATTTAATATGATATTAATTTGTCTAATTACTGTTAATTTCTTAAAACATAGGGGCTACGTATAAAAGGTGCTGCAAGTCGGATGCCAATCACCCATGTTTTACATATACTGTATACATACCCTTGACTTAATGCTGAATATCTACACTAAAAGTTAATATCCTTTGTTTCATTTCAATACCAATATGTTTGGGTATGCTCAACTTATTTTTTTCTTTGAATGTGTTCTGCCCCTAGCAAGGTAAGCAAACTGAGAATAATGTAAAAGGACTAGAAAGGGTTGAATCAGGAAATTAAAGGGAATTTTTGTCAAACCAAGGGAATAGGCAAAATATGAAGTCAGAAAACAAAATAAAAGTTGATAGCTGGAAAACACACTCACTAAGATGTGCATGAGTCTCTTTGATATCCATGCACAGTAAAAACAAAGATGGTACAATTTCTACAAACATAGATTTAACTGAAATCACAAAGAAATATTTATTACTTTCAGTGAAAAATTAAAACATAATGGGTTTATTACAGAACTCTTGATTCACCCAAACTAAAATAGGGCATGATTTTGAAGTTAATTTGGATACTCCCCTCTCCAAGTTTAAGGTACTATGGCTTGATTCCCAGCCCAGTTGTTCGGTGATTGGATCAAAAACTTGCTATCAAGTTAAGTTCAGATTCTGATTCTGTAGTGCTGAAAACATCAAGAAAAGTTGATTATAGCGAGGTGTCTGTATGTGTCTGTGGATACCTACATAAAACAATAACTTCCAAAAAGAAAACTGCATTATATTTGTCATGTTACAGGCTCCAGACCAATTGTTCTTGGTCCAGTACTTATCGCCAGAACCTTCATAAAACAGTATGAACAATGTTCAATGATAACAGCCATAGAAATTCTTTAATAGAACCACAATTTTTGCAATCTGTTCTTTTTAGTCCTAAGACCAAGCCTATTAATTTGCAAACTTTTTGCACAACTAGTCTTTGAGATACATAATTTATATAAATATACATGCACATGCAAGTACGTGCTCATACACAAACTTACACACTCAAAGAAATTCATAAGAGGATACAACTTACTGCTTGTTTGCCCTTCCTAAACACATGCTGGATAATGAAGAGAAAGAAATGAACACACAAACACACACACCACAATAGAT